>NW_024037051.1:17557545-17649431 GCF_015706575.1 Patiria miniata
GCGGACTCATGAGAGCCATGTCGGCTGGCGCTGACAGCCCTTGCTAGGGGACTTACTGCACAAAAACGAAACTGGGGGCATCATGCCCCTACGTCTGGGGCTCACTCCAAAAGTTTCAAGTCTGAAGCCTGCAATTTGTCAGCTTGTGGCCTATTCATCCGCTATCCACCAAGGTATAGTTTGTCAAAATCCATCCATGTTAAGATACCTTTAGACCGCGACTCATGAGAGCCATGTCGGCTGGCGCTGACAGACCATTTGCTATGGGACTTACTGCAAAAAACGAAACTGGGGGCATCATGCACCTACGTCTGGGGCTCACTCCCAAAAGTTTCAAGTCTGAAGCCTTGCAAATTTGTCAGCATGTTGGCCTATTCATCCGCTATCCACCAAGGTATAGTTTGTCAAAATCCATCCATGTTAAGGTACCTTTAGACGCGACTCATGAGAGCCATGTCGGCTGGCGCTGACAGCCCTTGCTATGGGACTTACTGCACAAAAAACGAAACTGGGGGCATCATGCACCTACGTCTGGGGCTCACTCCAAAAGTTCAGGTCTGAAGCCTTGCAAATTTGTCAGCATGTTGGCCTATTCATCCGCTATCCACCAAGGTATAGTTTGTCAAAATCCATCTCTATGTTAAGGTACCTTTAGACCGCGACTCATGAGAGCCATGTCGGCTGGCGCTGACAGCCCTTGCTATGGGACTTACTGCACAAAAAACGAAACTGGGGCATCATGCACCTACGTCTGGGGCTCACTCCAAAAGTTTCAAATCTGAAGCCTTGCAAATTTGTCAGCATGTTGGCCTATTCATCCGCTATCCACCAAGGTTAAGTTTGTCAAAATCCATCCATGTTAAGATACTTTAGACGCGACTCATGAGAGCCATGTCGGCTGGCGCTGACAGCCCTTGCTATGGGACTTACTGCACAAAAACGAAACGGGGGGGCATCATGCACCTACGTCTGGGGGCTCACTCCAAAAGTTTCAAATCTGAAGCCTTGCAAATTTGTCAGCATTATTGGCCTATTCATCCGCTATCCACAAGGTATAGTTTGTCAAAATCCATTATGTTAAGTACCTTTAGACCGCGACTCATGAGAGCCATGTCGGCTGGCGCTGACAGCCCTTGCTATGGGACTTACTGCACAAAAACGAAACTGGGGCATCATGCACCTACGTCTGGGGCTCACTCCAAAAAGTTTCAAATCTGAAGCCTTGCAAATTTGTCAGCATGTTGGCCTATTCATCCGCTATCCACCAAGGTATAGTTTGTCAAAATCCATCCATGTTAAGATACCTTTAGACCGCGACTCATGAGAGCCATGTCGGCTGGCGCTGACAGCCCTTGCTATGGGACTTACTGCACAAAAACGAAACTGGGGGCATCATGCACCTACGTCTGGGGCTCACTCCAAAAGTTTCAAATCTGAAGCCTTGCAATTTTTCAGCTTGTTGGCCTATTCATCCGCTATCCACCAAGGTATAGTTTGTCAAAATCCATCCATGTTAAGATACCTTTAGACCGCGACTCATGAGAGCCAGGTCGGCTGGCGCTGACAGCCCTTGCTATGGGACTTACTGCACAAAAACGAAACTGGGGGCATCATGCACCTACGTCTGGGGCTCACTCCAAAAGTTTCAAATCTGAAGCCTTGCAAATTTGTCAGCAATTGGCCTATTCATCCGCTATCCACCAAGGTATAGTTTGTCAAAATCCATCCATGTTAAGGTACCTTTAGACCGCGACTCATGAGAGCCATGTCGGCTGGCGCTGACAGCCCTTGCTATGGGACTTACTGCACAAAAACGAAACTGGGGGCATCATGCACCTACGTCTGGGGCTCACTCCAAAAGTTTCAGGTCTGAAGCCTTGCATATTTGTCAGCTTGTTAGCCTATTCATCCGCTATCCACCAAGGTATAATTTGTCAAAATCCATCCATGTTAAGATACCTTTAGACCGCGACTCATGAGAGCCATGTCGGCTGGCGCTGACAGCCCTTGCTATGGGACTTACTGCACAAAAACGAAACTGGGGGCATCATGCACATACTTCTGGGGCTCACTCCAAAGTTTCAGGTCTGAAGCCTTGCAATTTTTGTCAGCTTGTTGGCCTATTCATCCGCTATCCACCAAGGTATAGTTTGTCAAAATCCATCTATGTAAAGATACCTTTAGACCGCGACTCATGAGAGCCAGGTCGGCTGGCGCTGACAGCCCTTGCTATGGGACTTACTGCACAAAAACGAAACTGGGGGCATCATGCACCTACGTCTGGGGCTCACTCCAAAAGTTTCAAATCTGAAGCCTTGCAAATTTGTCAGCATATTGGCCTATTCATCCGCTATCCACCAAGGTATAGTTTGTCAAAATCCATCTATGTTAAGGTACCTTTAGACCGCGACTCATGAGAGCCATGTCGGCTGGCGCTGACAGCCCTTGCTATGAGGACTACTGCACAAAAACGAAACTGGGGGCATCATGCACCTACGTCTGGGGCTCACTCCAAAAGTTTCAAATCTGAAGCCTTGCAAATTTGTCAGCATGTTGGCCTATTCATCCGCTATCCACCAAGGTATAGTTTGTCAAAATCCATCTATGTTAAGGATACCTTTAGACCGCGACTCATGAGAGCCATGTCGGCTGGCGCTGACAGCCCTTGCTATGGGACTTACTGCACAAAAACGAAACTGGGGGCATCATGCACCTACGTCTGGGGCTCACTCCAAAAGTTTCAAGTCTGAAGCCTTGCAAATTTGTCAGCTTGTTGGCCTATTCATCCGCTATCCACCAAGGTATAGTTTGTCAAAATCCATCCATGTTAAGATACCTTTAGACCGCGACTCATGAGAGCCATGTCGGCTGGCGCTGACAGCCCTTGCTATGGGACTTACTGCAAAAAATCGAAACTGGGGGCATCATGCACCTACGTCTGGGGCTCACTCCAAAAGTTTCAAGTCTGAAGCCTTGCAAATTTGTCAGCTTGTTGGCCTATTCATCCGCTATCCACCAAGGTATAGTTTGTCAAAATCCATCTATGTTAAGGTACCTTTAGACCGCGACTCATGAGAGCCATGTCGGCTGGCGCTGACAGCCCTTGCTATGGGACTTACTGCACAAAAACGAAACTGGGGGCATCATGCACCTACGTCTGGGGCTCACTCCAAAAGTTTCAAGTCTGAAGCCTTGCAAATTTGTCAGCTTGTTGGCCTATTCATCCGCTATCCACCAAGGTATAGTTTGTCAAAATCCATCTATGTTAAGGTACCTTTAGACCGCGACTCATGAGAGCCATGTCGGCTGGCGCTGACAGCCCTTGCTATGGGACTTACTGCACAAAAACGAAACTGGGGCATCATGCACCTACGTCTGGGGCTCACTCCAAAAGTTTCAAATCTGAAGCCTTGCAAATTTGTCAGCATGTTGGCCTATTCATCCGCTATCCACCAAGGTATAGTTTGTCAAAATCCATCCATGTTAAGGTACCTTTAGACCGCGACTCATGAGAGCCATGTCGGCTGGCGCTGACAGCCCTTGCTATGGGACTTACTGCACAAAAACGAAACTGGGGGCATCATGCACCTACGTCTGGGGCTCACTCCAAAAGTTTCAAGTCTGAAGCCTTGCAAATTTGTCAGCTTGTTGGCCTATTCATCTGCTATCCACCAAGGTATAGTTTGTCAAAATCCATCCATGTTAAGATACCTTTAGACCGCGACTCATGAGAGCCATGTCGGCTGGCGCTGACAGCCCTTGCTATGGGACTTACTGCACAAAAACGAAACTGGGGGCATCATGCACCTACGTCTGGGGGGCTCACTCCAAAAGTTTTCAAGTCTGAAGCCTTGCATATTTGTCA
The DNA here is from genome assembly GCF_015706575.1 of Patiria miniata. NCBI lineage: Eukaryota > Metazoa > Echinodermata > Asteroidea > Valvatida > Asterinidae > Patiria > Patiria miniata. The sequence continues at coordinate 17,561,411 of NW_024037051.1, forward strand.
GCTTGTTAGCCTATTCATCCGCTATCCACCAAGGTATAGTTTGTCAAAATCCATCCATGTTAAGGATACCTTTAGACCGCGACTCATGAGAGCCATGTCGGCTGGCGCTGACAGCCCTTGCTATGGGACTTACTGCACAAAAACGAAACTGGGGGCATCATGCATACGTCTGGGGCTCACTCCAAAAGTTTCAAATCTGAAGCCTTGCAAATTTGTCAGCTTGTTGGCCTATTCATCCGCTATCCACCAAGGTATAATTTGTCAAAATCCATCCATGTTAAGATACCTTTAGACCGCGACTCATGAGAGCCATGTCGGCTGGCGCTGACAGCCCTTGCTATGGGACTTACTGCACAAAAACGAAACTGGGGGCATCATGCACCTACTTCTGGGGCTCACTCCAAAGTTTCAGGTCTGAAGCCTTGCAATTTGTCAGCTTGTTGGCCTATTCATCCGCTATCCACCAAGTATAGTTTGTCAAAATCCATCCATGTAAAGATACCTTTAGACCGCGACTCATGAGAGCCATGTCGGCTGGCGCTGACAGCCCTTGCTATGGGACTTACTGCACAAAAACGAAACTGGGGCATCATGCACCTACGTCTGGGGCTCACTCCAAAAGTTTCAGGTCTGAAGCCTTGCATATTTGTCAGCTTGTTGGCCTATTCATCCGCTATCCACCAAGGTATAAGTTTGTCAAAATCCATCTATGTTAAGGTACCTTTAGACCGCGACTCATGAGAGCCATGTCGGCTGGCGCTGACAGCCCTTGCTATGGGACATACTGCACAAAAACGAAACTGGGGGCATCATGCACCTACGTTCTGGGGCTCACTCCAAAAGTTTCAAATCTGAAGCCTTGCAAATTTGTCAGCTTGTTAGCCTATTCATCCGCTATCCACCAAGGTATAGTTTGTCAAAATCCATCTATGTTAAGGTACCTTTAGACCGCGACTCATGAGAGCCAGGTCGGCTGGCGCTGACAGCCCTTGCTATGGGACTTACTGCACAAAAACGAAACTCGGGGCATCATGCACCTACGTCTGGGGCTCACTCCAAAAGTTTCAAATCTGAAGCCTTGCAAATTTGTCAGCATATTGGCCTATTCATCCGCTATCCACCAAGGTATAGTTTGTCAAAATCCATCTATGTTAAGATACCTTTAGACCGCGACTCATGAGAGCCATGTCGGCTGGCGCTGACAGCCCTTGCTATGGGACTTACTGCACAAAAACGAAACTGGGGGCATCATGCACCTACGTCTGGGGCTCACTCCAAAAGTTTCAGGTCTGAAGCCTTGCAAATTTGTCAGCTTGTGGCCTATTCATCCGCTATCCACCAAGGTATAGTTTGTCAAAATCCATTTATGTTAAGGTACCTTTAGACCGCGACTCATGAGAGCCATGTCGGCTGGCGCTGACAGCCCTTGCTATGGGACTTACTGCACAAAAAACGAAACTGGGGGCATCATGCACCTACGTTGGGGCTCACTCCAAAAGTTTCAGTCTGAAGCCTTGCAAATTTGTCAGCTGTTAGCCTATCATCCGCTATCCACCAAGGTATAATTTGTCAAAATCCATCCATGTTAAGATACCTTTAGACCGCGACTCATGAGAGCCATGTCGGCTGGCGCTAACAGCCCTTGCTATGGGACTTACTGCACAAAAACGAAACTGGGGGCATCATGCACATACTTTGGGGCTCACTCCAAAGGTTTCAGGCTGAAGCCTTGCAATTTTGTCAGCTTGTTGGCCTATTCATCCGCTATCCACCAAGGTATAGTTTGTCAAAATCCATCATGTAAAGATACTTTAGACCGCGACTCATGAGAGCCAGGTCGGCTGGCGCTGACAGCCCTTGCTATGGGACTTACTGCACAAAAACGAAACTCGGGGCATCATGCACCTACGTCTGGGGCTCACTCCAAAAGTTTCAAATCTGAAGCCTTGCAAATTTGTCAGCATATTGGCCTATTCATCCGCTATCCACCAAGGTATAGTTTGTCAAAATCCATCTATGTTAAGGTACCTTTAGACCGCGACTCATGAGAGCCATGTCGGCTGGCGCTGACAGCCCTTGCTATGGGACTTACTGCACAAAAACGAAACTGGGGGCATCATGCACCTACGTCTGGGGCTCACTCCAAAAGTTTCAAATCTGAAGCCTTGCAAATTTGTCAGCATATTGGCCTATTCATCCGCTATCCACCAAGGTATAGTTTGTCAAAATCCATCTATGTTAAGGTACCTTTAGACCGCGACTCATGAGAGCCATGTCGGCTGGCGCTGACAGCCCTTGCTATGGGACTTACTGCACAAAAACGAAACTGGGGGCATCATGCACCTACGTCTGGGGCTCACTCCAAAAGTTTCAAGTCTGAAGCCTTGCAAATTTGTCAGCTTGTTGGCCTATTCATCCGCTATCCACCAAGGTATAGTTGTCAAAATCCATCCATGTTAAGATACCTTTAGACCGCGACTCATGAGAGCCATGTCGGCTGGCGCTGACAGCCCATGCTATGGGACTTACTGCAAAAAACGAAACTGGGGGCATCATGCACCTACGTCTGGGGCTCACTCCAAAAGTTTCAAGTCTGAAGCCTTGCAAATTTGTCAGCATGTTGGCCTATTCATACGCTATCCACCAAGGTATAGTTTGTCAAAATCCATCTATGTTAAGGTACCTTTAGACCGCGACTCATGAGAGCCATGTCGGCTGGCGCTGACAGCCCTTGCTATGGGACTTACTGCACAAAAACGAAACTGGGGGCATCATGCACCTACGTCTGGGGCTCACTCCAAAAGTTTCAGGTCTGAAGCCTTGCATATTTGTCAGCTTGTTAGCCTATTCATCCGCTATCCCCAAGGTATAATTTGTCAAAATCCATCTATGTTAAGGTACCCTTAGACCGCGACTCATGAGAGCCATGTCGGCTGGCGCTGACAGCCCTTGCTATGGGACATACTGCACAAAAACGAAACTGGGGGCATCATGCACCTACGTCTGGGGCTCACTCCAAAAGTTTCAAATCTGAAGCCTTGCAAATTTGTCAGCATGTTGGCCTATTCATCCGCTATCCACCAAGGTATAGTTTGTCAAAATCCATCCATGTTAAGATACCTTTAGACCGCGACTCATGAGAGCCATGTCGGCTGGCGCTGACAGCCCTTGCTATGGGACTTACTGCACAAAAACGAAACTGGGGGCATCATGCACATACGTCTGGGGCTCACTCCAAAGGTTTCAGTCTGAAGCCTTGCAATTTGTCAGCTTGTTGGCCTATTCATCCGCTATCCACCAAGGTATAGTTTGTCAAAATCCATCCATGTTAAGATACCTTTAGACCGCGACTCATGAGAGCCAGGTCGGCTGGCGCTGACAGCCCTTGCTATGGGACTTACTGCACAAAAACGAAACTGGGGGCATCATGCACCTACGTCTGGGGCTCACTCCAAAAGTTTCAAATCTGAAGCCTTGCAAATTTGTCAGCATGTTGGCCTATTCATCCGCTATCCACCAAGGTATAGTTTTCAAAATCCATCCATGTTAAGATACCTTTAGACCGCGACTCATGAGAGCCATGTCGGCTGGCGCTGACAGCCCTTGCTATGGGACTTACTGCACAAAAACGAAACTGGGGGCATCATGCACATACGTCTGGGGCTCACTCCAAAAGTTTCAAATCTGAAGCCTTGCAATTTTGTCAGCTTGTTGGCCTATTCATCCGCTATCCACCAAGGTATAGTTTGTCAAAATCCATCCATGTAAAGATACCTTTAGACCGCGACTCATGAGAGCCAGGTCGGCTGGCGCTGACAGCCCTTGCTATGGGACTTACTGCACAAAACGAAACTCGGGGCATCATGCACCTACGTCTGGGGCTCACTCCAAAAGTTTCAAATCTGAAGCCTTGCAAATTTGTCAGCTATTTGGCCTATTCATCCGCTATCCACCAAGGTATAGTTTGTCAAAATCCATCCATGTTAAGATACCTTTAGACCGCGACTCATGAGAGCCAGGTCGGCTGGCGCTGACAGCCCTTGCTATGGGACATACTGCACAAAAACGAAACTCGGGGCATCATGCACCTACGTCTGGGGCTCACTCCAAAAGTTTTAAAGTCTGAAGCCTTGCAAATTTGTCAGCTTGTTGGCCTATTCATCGCTATCCACCAAGGTATAGTTTGTCAAAATCCATCCATGTTAAGATACCTTTAGACCGCGACTCATGAGAGCCATGTCGGCTGGCGCTGACAGCCCTTGCTATGGGACTTACTGCACAAAAACGAAACTGGGGGCATCATGCACCTACGTTCGGGGCTCACTCCAAAAGTTTCAAGGTCTGAAGCCTTGCAAATTTGTCAGCATTGTTGGCCTATTCATCCGCTATCCACCAAGGTATAGTTTGTCAAAATCCATATGTAAGGTACCTTTAGACCGCGACTCATGAGAGCCATGTCGGCTGGCGCTGACAGCCCTTGCTATGGGACTTACTGCACAAAAACGAAACTGGGGGCATCATGCACATACTTCTGGGGCTCACTCCAAAAGTTTCAGGCCTGAAGCCTTGCAATTTTGTCAGCTTGTTGGCCTATTCATCCGCTATCCACCAAGGTATAGTTTGTCAAAATCCATCCATGTAAGATACCTTTAGTCCGCGAATCATGAGAGCCAGGTCGGCTGGCGCTGACAGCCCTTGCTATGGGACTTACTGCACAAAAACGAAACTCGGGGCATCATGCACCTACGTCTGGGGCTCACTCCAAAAGTTTCAAATCTGAAGCCTTGCAAATTTGTCAGCATATTGGCCTATTCATCCGCTATCCACCAAGGTATAGTTTGTCAAAATCCATCCATGTTAAGATACCTTTAGACCGCGACTCATGAGAGCCATGTCGGCTGGCGCTGACAGCCCTTGCTATGGGACTTACTGCACAAAAACGAAACTGGGGGCATCATGCACCTACGTCTGGGGCTCACTCCAAAAGTTTCAAATCTGAAGCCTTGCAATTGTCAGCTTGTTGGCCTATTCATCCGCTATCCACCAAGGTATAGTTTGTCAAAATCCATCCATGTTAAGATACCTTTAGACCGCGACTCATGAGAGCCATGTCGGCTGGCGCTGACAGCCCTTGCTATGGGACTTACTGCACAAAAACGAAACTGGGGGCATCATGCACCTACGTCTGGGGCTCACTCCAAAAGTTTCAAATCTGAAGCCTTGCAAATTTGTCAGCATTGGCCTATTCATCCGCTATCCACCAAGGTATAGTTTGTCAAAAACCATCCATGTTAAGATACCTTTAGACCGCGACTCATGAGAGCCAGGTCGGCTGGCGCTGACAGCCCTTGCTATGGGACATACTGCACAAAATCGAAACTGGGGCATCATGCACCTACGTCTGGGGCTCACTCCAAAAGTTTCAAGTCTGAAGCCTTGCAAATTTGTCAGCTTGTTGGCCTATTCATCCGCTATCCACCAAGGTATAGTTTGTCAAAATCCATCCATGTTAAGATACCTTTAGACCGCGACTCATGAGAGCCATGTCGGCTGGCGCTGACAGCCCTTGCTATGGGACTTACTGCACAAAAACGAAACTGGGGGCATCATGCACCTACGTTCGGGGCTCACTCCAAAAGTTTCAAATCTGAAGCCTTGCAAATTTGTCAGCATGTTGGCCTATTCATTCGCTATCCACCAAGGTATAGTTTGTCAAAATCCATTATGTAAGGTACCTTTAGACCGCGACTCATGAGAGCCATGTCGGCTGGCGCTGACAGCCCTTGCTATGGGACTTACTGCACAAAAACGAAACTGGGGGCATCATGCACCTACGTTTGGGGCTCACTCCAAAAGTTTCAGGTCTGAAGCCTTGCAATTTTGTCAGCTTGTTGCCTATTCATCCGCTATCCACCAAGGTATAGTTTGTCAAAATCCATCCATGTTAAGATACCTTTAGACCGCGACTCATGAGAGCCAGGTCGGCTGGCGCTGACAGCCCTTGCTATGGGACTTACTGCACAAAAACGAAACTGGGGGCATCATGCACCTACGTCTGGGGCTCACTCCAAAAGTTTCAAATCTGAAGCCTTGCAAATTTGTCAGCTTGTTGGCCTATTCATTCGCTATCCACCAAGGTATAGTTTGTCAAAATCCATCCATGTTAAGATACCTTTAGACCGCGACTCATGAGAGCCAGGTCGGCTGGCGCTGACAGCCCTTGCTATGGGACTTACTGCACAAAAACGAAACTCGGGGCATCATGCACCTACGTCTGGGGCTCACTCCAAAGTTTAAAGTCTGAAGCCTTGCAAATTTGTCAGCTTGTTGGCCTATTCATCCGCTATCCACCAAGGTATAGTTTGTCAAAATCATCCATCATTAAGATACCTTTAGACCGCGACTCATGAGAGCCATGTCGGCTGGCGCTGACAGCCCTTGCTATGGGACTTACTGCAAAAAAACGAAACTGGGGGCATCATGCACCTAACGTCTGGGGCTCACTCCAAAAGTTTCAAGTCTGAAGCCTTGCAAATTTGTCAGCTTGTTGGCCTATTCATCGCTATCCACCAAGGTATAGTTTGTCAAAATCCATCCATGTTAAGATACCTTTAGACCGCGACTCATGAGAGCCATGTCGGCTGGCGCTGACAGCCCTTGCTATGGGACTTACTGCAAAAAACGAAACTGGGGGCATCATGCACCTACGTCTGGGGCTCACTCCAAAAGTTTCAAAGTCTGAAGCCTTGCAAATTTGTCAGCATATTGGCCTATTCATCCGCTATCCACCAAGGTATAGTTTGTCAAAATCCATCTATGTTAAGGTACCTTTAGACCGCGACTCATGAGAGCCAGGTCGGCTGGCGCTGACAGCCCTTGCTATGGGACTTACTGCACAAAAACGAAACTGGGGCAGGCACATGCACTACGTCTGGGGCTCACTCCAAAAGTTTCAGGTCTGAAGCCTTGCATATTTGTCAGCTTGTTAGCCTATTCATCCGCTATCCACAAGGTATATTTGTCAAAATCCATCGATGTTAAGGTACCTTTAGACCGCGACTCATGAGAGCCAGGTCGGCTGGCGCTGACAGCCCTTGCTATGGGACATACTGCACAAAAACGAAACTGGGGGCATCATGCACCTACGTCTGGGGCTCACTCCAAAAGTTTCAAATCTGAAGCCTTGCAAATTTGTCAGCTTGTTGGCCTATTCATTCGCTATCCACCAAGGTATAGTTTGTCAAAATCCATCCATGTTAAGATACCTTTAGACCGCGACTCATGAGAGCCAGGTCGGCTGGCGCTGACAGCCCTTGCTATGGGACATACTGCACAAAAACGAAACTCGGGGCATCATGCACCTACGTCTGGGGCTCACTCCAAAAGTTTCAAATCTGAAGCCTTGCAAATTTGTCAGCATATTGGCCTATTCATCCGCTATCCACCAAGGTATAGTTTGTCAAAATCCATCCATGTTAAGATACCTTTAGACCGCGACTCATGAGAGCCATGTCGGCTGGCGCTGACAGCCCTTGCTATGGGACTTACTGCACAAAAACGAAACTGGGGGCATCATGCACCTACGTCTGGGGCTCACTCCAAAAGTTTAAAGTCTGAAGCCTTGCAAATTTGTCAGCTTGTTGGCCTATTCATCCGCTATCCACCAAGGTATAGTTTGTCAAAATCCATCCATGTTAAGATACCTTTAGACCGCGACTCATGAGAGCCATGTCGGCTGGCGCTGACAGCCCTTGCTATGGGACTTACTGCACAAAAACGAAACTGGGGGCATCATGCACCTACGTTCTGGGGCTCACTCCAAAAGTTTCAAATCTGAAGCCTTGCAAATTTGTCAGCATGTTGGCCTATTCATTCGCTATCCACCAAGGTATAGTTTGTCAAAATCCATCTATGTTAAGGTACCTTTAGACCGCGACTCATGAGAGCCATGTCGGCTGGCGCTGACAGCCCTTGCTATGGGACTTACTGCACAAAACGAAACTGGGGGCATCATGCACCTACGTCTGAGGCTCACTCCAAAAGTTTCAAGTCTGAAGCCTTGCAAATTTGTCAGCTTGTTGGCCTATTCATCCGCTATCCACCAAGGTATAGTTTGTCAAAATCCATCCATGTTAAGATACCTTTAGACCGCGACTCATGAGAGCCATGTCGGCTGGCGCTGACAGCCCATGCTATGGGACTTACTGCAAAAAACGAAACTGGGGGCATCATGCACCTACGTCTGGGGCTCACTCCAAAAGTTTCAAGTCTGAAGCCTTGCAAATTTGTCAGCTTGTTGGCCTATTCATCCGCTATCCACCAAGGTATAGTTTGTCAAAATCCATCCATGTTAAGATACCTTTAGACCGCGACTCATGAGAGCCATGTCGGCTGGCGCTGACAGCCCTTGCTATGGGACTTACTGCAAAAAACGAAACTGGGGGCATCATGCACCTACGTCTGAGGCTCACTCCAAAAGTTTCAAGTCTGAAGCCTTGCAAATTTGTCAGCATGTCGGCCTATTCATCCGCTATCCACCAAGGTATAGTTTGTCAAAATCCATCTATGTTAAGTACCTTTAGACCGCGACTCATGAGAGCCAGGTCGGCTGGCGCTGACAGCCCTTGCTATGGGACTTACTGCACAAAAACGAAACTGGGGGCATCATGCACCTACGTCTGGGGCTCACTCCAAAAGTTTCAGGTCTGAAGCCTTGCATATTTGTCAGCTTGTTGGCCTATTCATCCGCTATCCACCAAGGTATAGTTTGTCAAAATCCATCGATGTTAAGGTACCTTTAGACCGCGACTCATGAGAGCCAGGTCGGCTGGCGCTGACAGCCCTTGCTATGGGACATACTGCACAAAAACGAAACTGGGGGAATCATGCACCTACGTCTGGGGCTCACTCCAAAAGTTTCAAATCTGAAGCCTTGCAAATTTGTCAGCATGTTGGCCTATTCATTCGCTATCCACCAAGGTATAGTTTGTCAAAATCCATCCATGTTAAGATACCTTTAGACCGCGACTCATGAGAGCCAGGTCGGCTGGCGCTGACAGCCCTTGCTATGGGACACTGCACAAAAACGAAACTCGGGGCATCATGCACCTACGTCTGGGGCTCACTCCAAAAGTTTCAAATCTGAAGCCTTGCAAATTGGTCAGCATATTGGCCTATTCATCCGCTATCCACCAAGGTATAGTTTGTCAAAATCCATCCATGTTAAGATACCTTTAGACCGCGACTCATGAGAGCCAGGTCGGCTGGCGCTGACAGCCCTTGCTATGGGACATACTGCACAAAAACGAAACTCGGGGCATCATGCACCTACGTCTGGGGCTCACTCAAAAGTTTAAAGTCTGAAGCCTTGCAAATTTGTCAGCTTGTTGGCATATTCATCCGCTATCCACCAAGGTATAGTTTGTCAAAATCCATCCATCATAAGATACCTTTAGACCGCGACTCATGAGAGCCAGGTCGGCTGGCGCTGACAGCCCTTGCTATGGGACATACTGCACAAAAACGAAACTGGGGGCATCATGCACCTACGTTCGGGGCTCACTCCAAAAGTTTCAAATCTGAAGCCTTGCAAATTGTCAGCATGTTGGCCTATTCATTCGCTATCCACCAAGGTATAGTTTGTCAAAATCCATTATGTTAAGGTACCTTTAGACCGCGACTCATGAGAGCCATGTCGGCTGGCGCTGACAGCCCTTGCTATGGGACTTACTGCACAAAAACGAAACTGGGGGCATCATGCACGTACGTTTGGGCTCACTCCAAAGGTTTCAGGCCTGAAGCCTTGCAATTTTGTCAGCTTGTTGGCCTATTCATCCGCTATCCACCAAGGTATAGTTTGTCAAAATCCATCCATGTAAGATACCTTTAGACCGCGACTCATGAGAGCCAGGTCGGCTGGCGCTGACAGCCCTTGCTATGGGACTTACTGCACAAAAACGAAACTGGGGGCATCATGCACCTACGTCTGGGGCTCACTCCAAAAGTTTCAAGTCTGAAGCCTTGCAAATTTGTCAGCTTGTTGGCCTATTCATCCGCTATCCACCAAGGTATAGTTTGTCAAAATCCATCCATGTTAAGATACCTTTAGACCGCGACTCATGAGAGCCATGTCGGCTGGCGCTGACAGCCCATGCTATGGGACTTACTGCAAAAAAACGAAACTGGGGGCATCATGCACCTACGTCTGAGGCTCACTCCAAAAGTTTCAAGTCTGAAGCCTTGCAAATTTGTCAGCATATTGGCCTATTCATCCGCTATCCACCAAGGTATAGTTTGTCAAAATCCATCTATGTTAAGGTATCTTTAGACCGCGACTCATGAGAGCCAGGTCGGCTGGCGCTGACAGCCCTTACTATGGGACTTACTGCACAAAAACGAAACTGGGGGCAACATGCACCTACGTCTGGGGCTCACTCCAAAAGTTTCAGGTCTGAAGCCTTGCATATTTGTCAGCTTGTTAGCCTATTCATCCGCTATCCACCAAGGTATAATTTGTCAAAATCCATCGATGTTAAGGTACCTTTAGACCGCGACTCATGAGAGCCAGGTCGGCTGGCGCTGACAGCCCTTGCTATGGGACATACTGCACAAAAACGAAACTGGGGGAATCATGCACCTACGTCTGGGGCTCACTCCAAAAGTTTCAAATCTGAAGCCTTGCAAATTTGTCAGCATGTTGGCCTATTCATTCGCTATCCACCAAGGTATAGTTTGTCAAAATCCATCCATGTTAAGATACTTTTAGACCGCGACTCATGAGAGCCAGGTCGGCTGGCGCTGACAGCCCTTGCTATGGGACATACTGCACAAAAACGAAACTCGGGGCATCATGCACCTACGTCTGGGGCTCACTCCAAAAGGTTCAAGTCTGAAGCCTTGCAAATTTGTCAGCATATTGGCCTATTCATCCGCTATCCACCAAGGTATAGTTTGTCAAAATCCATCTATGTTAAGGTACCTTTAGACCGCGACTCATGAGAGCCATGTCGGCTGGCGCTGACAGCCCTTGCTATGGGACTTACTGCACAAAAACGAAACTGGGGGCATCATGCACATACTTCTGGGTCTCACTCCAAAAGTTTCAGGTCTGAAGCCTTGCAATTTTGTCAGCTTGTTGGCCTATTCATCCGCTATCCACCAAGGTATAGTTTGTCAAAATCCATCCATGTTAAGATACCTTTAGACCGCGACTCATGAGAGCCAGGTCGGCTGGCGCTGACAGCCCTTGCTATGGGACATACTGCACAAAAACGAAACTGGGGGCATCATGCACATACGTCTGGGGCTCACTCCAAAAGTTTCAGGTCTGAAGCTATGCATATTTGTCAGCTTGTTAGCCTATTCATCCGCTATCCACCAAGGTATAATTTGTCAAAATCCATCCATGTTAAGATACCTTTAGACCGCGACTCATGAGAGCCATGTCGGCTGGCGCTAACAGCCCTTGCTATGGGACTTACTGCACAAAAACGAAACTGGGGGCATCATGCACATACTCTGGAGCTCACTCCAAAGGTTTCAGGCTTGAAGCCTTGCAATTTTGTCAGCTTGTTGGCCTATTCATCCGCTATCCACCAAGGTATAGTTTGTCAAAATCCATCTATGTTAAGGTACCTTTAGACCGCGACTCATGAGAGCCATGTCGGCTGGCGCTGACAGCCCTTGCTATGGGACTTACTGCACAAAAACGAAACTGGGGGCATCATGCACCTACGTTGGGGCTCACTTCAAAAGTTTCAGGTCTGAAGCCTTGCATATTTGTCAGCTTGTTAGCCTATTCATCCGCTATCCACCAAGGTATAATTTGTCAAAATCCATCCATGTTAAGATACCTTTAGACCGCGACTCATGAGAGCCAGGTCGGCTGGCGCTGACAGCCCTTGCTATGGGACTTACTGCACAAAAACGAAACTGGGGGCATCATGCACCTACGTTTGGGTCTCACTCCAAAAGTTTCAGGTCTGAAGCCTTGCATATTTGTCAGCTTGTTAGCCTATTCATCCGCTATCCACCAAGGTATAATTTGTCAAAATCCATCCATTTAAAGATACCTTTAGACCGCGACTCATGAGAGCCATGTCGGCTGGCGCTACAGCCCTTGCTATGGGACTTACTGCACAAAAACGAAACTGGGGGCATCATGCACATACTTCTGGGGCTCACTCCAAAGGTTTCAGGCCTGAAGCCTTGCAATTTGTCAGCTTGTTAGCCTATTCATCCGCTATCCACCAAGGTATAGTTTGTCAAAATCCATCCATGTTAAGGTACCTTTAGACCGCGACTCATGAGAGCCATGTCGGCTTCGCTGACAGCCCTTGCTATGGGACTTACTGCACAAAATCGAAACTGGGGGCATCATGCACCTACGTCTGGGGTTCACTCCAAAAGTTTCAAGTCTGAAGCCTTGCAAATTTGTCAGCTTGTTGGCCTATTCATCCGCTATCCACCAAGGTATAGTTTGTCAAAATCCATCCATGTTAAGATACCTTTAGACCGCGACTCATGAGAGCCATGTCGGCTGGCGCTGACAGCCCTTGCTATGGGACTTACTGCAAAAAAACGAAACTGGGGGCATCATGCACCTACGTCTGAGGCTCACTCCAAAAGTTTCAAGTCTGAAGCCTTGCAAATTTGTCAGCATATTGGCCTATTCATCCGCTATCCACCAAGGTATAGTTTGTCAAAATCCATCTATGTTAAGGTACCTTTAGACCGCGACTCATGAGAGCCAGGTCGGCTGGCGCTGACAGCCCTTGCTATGGGACTTACTGCACAAAACGAAACTGGGGGCATCATGCACCTACGTCTGGGGCTCACTCCAAAAGTTTCAGGTCTGAAGCCTTGCATATTTGTCAGCTTGTTGGCCTATTCATCCGCTATCCACCAAGGTATAATTTGTCAAAATCCATCGATGTTAAGGTACCTTTAGACCGCGACTCATGAGAGCCAGGTCGGCTGGCGCTGACAGCCCTTGCTATGGGACATACTGCACAAAAACGAAACTGGGGGCATCATGCACCTACGTCTGGGGCTCACTCCAAAAGTTTCAAATCTGAAGCCTTGCAAATTTGTCAGCATGTTGGCCTATTCATTCGCTATCCACCAAGGTATAGTTTGTCAAAATCCATCCATGTTAAGATACTTTAGACCGCGACTCATGAGAGCCAGGTCGGCTGGCGCTGACACCCTTGCTATGGGACATACTGCACAAAAACGAAACTGGGGCATCATGCACCTACGTCTGGGGCTCACTCCAAAAGGTTCAAGTCTGAAGCCTTGCAAATTTGTCAGCATATTGGCCTATTCATCCGCTATCCACCAAGGTATAGTTTGTCAAAATCCATCTATGTTAAGGTACCTTTAGACCGCGACTCATGAGAGCCATGTCGGCTGGCGCTGACAGCCCTTGCTATGGGACTTACTGCACAAAAACGAAACTGGGGGCATCATGCACCTACGTTGGGGCTCACTTCAAAAGTTTCAGGTCTGAAGCCTTGCATATTTGTCAGCTTGTTGCCTATTCATCCGCTATCCACCAAGGTATAGTTTGTCAAAATCCATCCATGTTAAGATACCTTTAGACCGCGACTCATGAGAGCCAGGTCGGCTGGCGCTGACAGCCCTTGCTATGGGACTTACTGCACAAAAACGAAAGCTGGGGCATCATGCACCTACGTTTGGGTCTCACTCCAAAAGTTTCAGGTCTGAAGCCTTGCATATTTGTCAGCTTGTTAGCCTATTCATCCGCTATCCACCAAGGTATAATTTGTCAAAATCCATCCATTTTAAGATACCTTTAGACCGCGACTCATGAGAGCCATGTCGGCTGGCGCTAACAGCCCTTGCTATGGGACTTACTGCACAAAAACGAAACTGGGGGCATCATGCACATACTTCTGGGGCTCACTCCAAAGGTTTCAGGCCTGAAGCCTTGCAATTTGTCAGCTTGTTAGCCTATTCATCCGCTATCCACCAAGGTATAGTTTGTCAAAATCCATCCATGTTAAGGTACCTTTAGACCGCGACTCATGAGAGCCATGTCGGCTGGCGCTGGCAGCCCTTGCTATGGGACTTACTGCACAAAATCGAAACTGGGGGCATCATGCACCTACGTCTGGGCTCACTCCAAAAGTTTCAAGTCTGAAGCCTTGCAAATTTGTCAGCTTGTTGGCCTATTCATCCGCTATCCACCAAGGTATAGTTTGTCAAAATCCATCCATGTAAGATACCTTTAGACCGCGACTCATGAGAGCCAGGTCGGCTGGCGCTGACAGCCCTTGCTATGGGACTTACTGCACAAAAACGAAACTGGGGGCATCATGCACATACTTCTGGGCTCACTCCAAAAGTTTCAGGTCTGAAGCCTTGCAATTTTGTCAGCTTGTTGGCCTATTCATCCGCTATCCACCAAGGTATAGTTTGTCAAAATCCATCCATGTTAAGATACCTTTAGACCGCGACTCATGAGAGCCAGGTCGGCTGGCGCTGACAGCCCTTGCTATGGGACATACTGCACAAAAACGAAACTGGGGGCATCATGCACATACTTCTGGGGCTCACTCCAAAAGTTTCAGGTCTGAAGCCTTGCAATTTTGTCAGCTTGTTGGCCTATTCATCCGCTATCCACCAAGGTATAGTTTGTCAAAATCCATCCATGTTAAGATACCTTTAGACCGCGACTTATGAGAGCCAGGTCGGCTGGCGCTGACAGCCCTTGCTATGGGACATACTGCACAAAAACGAAACTGGGGGCATCATGCACCTACGTCTGGGGCTCACTCCAAAAGTTTCAGGTCTGAAGCTATGCATATTTGTCAGCTTGTTAGCCTATTCATCCGCTATCCACCAAGGTATAATTTGTCAAAATCCATCCATGTTAAGATACCTTTAGACCGCGACTCATGAGAGCCATGTCGGCTGGCGCTAACAGCCCTTGCTATGGGACTTACTGCACAAAAACGAAACTGGGGGCATCATGCACATACTCTGGGGCTCACTCCAAAGGTTTCAGGCTTGAAGCCTTACAATTTTGTCAGCTTGTTGGCCTATTCATCCGCTATCCACCAAGGTATAGTTTGTCAAAATCCATCCATGTTAAGGTACCTTTAGACCGCGACTCATGAGAGCCATGTCGGCTGGCGCTGACAGCCCTTGCTATGGGACTTACTGCACAAAAACGAAACTGGGGCATCATGCACCTACGTCTGGGATCACCCAAAAGTTTCAGGTCTGAAGCCTTGCATATTTGTCAGCTTGTTAGCCTATTCATCCGCTATCCACCAAGGTATAATTTGTCAAAATCCATCCATGTTAAGATACCTTTAGACCGCGACTCATGAGAGCCAGGTCGGCTGGCGCTGACAGCCCTTGCTATGGGACTTACTGCACAAAAACGAAACTGGGGGCATCATGCACCTACGTTTGGGTCTCACTCCAAAAGTTTCAGGTCTGAAGCCTTGCATATTTGTCAGCTTGTTAGCCTATTCATTTGCTATCCACCAAGGTATAATTTGTCAAAATCCATCCATTTTAAGATACCTTTAGACCGCGACTCATGAGAGCCATGTCGGCTGGCGCTGACAGCCCTTGCTATGGGACTTACTGCACAAAAACGAAACTGGGGGCATCATGCACATACCTCTGGGGCTCACTCCAAAGGTTTCAGGCTGAAGCCTTGCAATTTTGTCAGCTTGTTGGCCTATTCATCCGCTATCCACCAAGGTATAGTTTGTCAAAATCCATCCATGTTAAGGTACCTTTAGACCGCGACTCATGAGAGCCATGTCGGCTGGCGCTGACAGCCCTTGCTATGGGACATACTGCACAAAATCGAAACTCGGGGCATCATGCACCTACGTCTGGGGCTCACTCCAAAAGTTTAAAGTCTGAAGCCTTGCAAATTTGTCAGCTTGTTGGCATATTCATCCGCTATCCACCAAGGTATAGTTTGTCAAAATCCATCCATGTTAAGATACCTTTAGACCGCGACTCATGAGAGCCAGGTCGGCTGGCGCTGACAGCCCTTGCTATGGGACATTCTGCACAAAAACGAAACTGGGGGCATCATGCACCTACGTTCGGGGCTCACTCCAAAAGTTTCAAATCTGAAGCCTTGCAAATTTGTCAGCATGTTGGCCTATTCTTTCGCTATCCACCAAGGTATAGTTTGTCAAAATCCATCTATGTTAAGGTACCTTTAGACCGCGACTCATGAGAGCCGTGTCGGCTGGCGCTGACAGCCCTTGCTATGGGACTTACTGCACAAAAACGAAACTGGGGGCATCATGCACCTACGTCTGGGGCTCACTCCAAAGGTTTCAGGCCTGAAGCCTTGCAATTTTGTCAGCTTGTTGGCCTATTCATCCGCTATCCACCAAGGTATAGTTTGTCAAAATCCATCCATGTAAAGATACCTTTAGACCGCGACTCATGAGAGCCAGGTCGGCTGGCGCTGACAGCCCTTGCTATGGGACTTACTGCACAAAAACGAAACTCGGGGCATCATGCACCTACGTCTGGGGCTCACTCCAAAAGTTTCAAATCTGAAGCCTTGCAAATTTGTCAGCATATTGGCCTATTCATCCGCTATCCACCAAGGTATAGTTTGTCAAAATCCATCCATGTTAAGATACCTTTAGACCGCGACTCATGAGAGCCAGGTCGGCTGGCGCTGACAGCCCTTGCTATGGGACTTACTGCACAAAAACGAAACTGGGGGCATCATGCACATACTTCTGGGGCTCACTCCAAAAGTTTCAGAGTCTGAAGCCTTGCAATTTTGTCAGCTTGTTGGCATATTCATCCGCTATCCACCAAGGTATAGTTTGTCAAAATCCATCCATGTAAAGATACCTTTAGTCCGCGACTCATGAGAGCCAGGTCGGCTGGCGCTGACAGCCCTTGCTATGGGACTTACTGCACAAAAACGAAACTCGGGGCATCATGCACCTACGTCTGGGGCTCACTCCAAAAGTTTCAAATCTGAAGCCTTGCAAATTGGTCAGCATATTGGCCTATTCATCCGCTATCCACCAAGGTATAGTTTGTCAAAATCCATCCATGTTAAGATACCTTTAGACCGCGACTCATGAGAGCCAGGTCGGCTGGCGCTGACAGCCCTTGCTATGGGACATACTGCACAAAATCGAAACTCGGGGCATCATGCACCTACGTCTGGGGCTCACTCCAAAAGTTTAAAGTCTGAAGCCTTGCAAATTTGTCAGCTTGTTGGCCTATTCATCCGCTATCCACCAAGGTATAGTTTGTCAAAATCCATCTATCATAAGATACCTTTAGACCGCGACTCATGAGAGCCAGGTCGGCTGGCGCTGACAGCCCTTGCTATGGGACATACTGCACAAAAACGAAACTGGGGGCATCATGCACCTACGTTCGAGGCTCACTCCAAAAGTTTCAAATCTGAAGCCTTGCAAATTTGTCAGCATGTTGGCCTATTCATTCGCTATCCACCAAGGTATAGTTTGTCAAAATCCATTTATGTTAAGGTACCTTTAGACCGCGACTCATGAGAGCCATGTCGGCTCGCGCTGACAGCCCTTGCTATGGGACTTACTGCACAAAAACGAAACTGGGGGCATCATGCACCTACGTTTGGGGCTCACTCCAAAGGTTTCAGGCCTGAAGCCTTGCAATTTTGTCAGCTTGTTGGCCTATTCATCCGCTATCCACCAAGGTATAGTTTGTCAAAATCCATCCATGTAAAGATACCTTTAGTCCGCGACTCATGAGAGCCAGGTCGGCTGGCGCTGACAGCCCTTGCTATGGGACTTACTGCACAAAAACGAAACTGGGGGCATCATGCACCTACGTCTGAGGCTCACTCCAAAAGTTTCAAGTCTGAAGCCTTGCAATTTTGTCAGCTTGTTGGCCTATTCATCCGCTATCCACCAAGGTATAGTTTGTCAAAATCCATCCATGTTAAGATACCTTTAGACCGCGACTCATGAGAGCCAGGTCGGCTGGCGCTGACAGCCCTTGCTATGGGACATACTGCACAAAAACGAAACTGGGGGCATCATGCACCTACGTCTGGGGCTCACTCCAAAAGTTTCAGGTCTGAAGCTTGCATATTTGTCAGCTTGTTAGCCTATTCATCCGCTATCCACCAAGGTATAATTTGTCAAAATCCATCTATGTTAAGATACCTTTAGACCGCGACTCATGAGAGCCATGTCGGCTGGCGCTGACAGCCCTTGCTATGGGACTTACTGCACAAAAACGAAACTGGGGCATCATGCACATACCTCTGGGGCTCACTCCAAAGGTTTCAGGCTGAAGCCTTGCAATTTTGTCAGCTTGTTGGCCTATTCATCCGCTATCCACCAAGGTATAGTTTGTCAAAATCCATCCATGTTAAGGTACCTTTAGACCGCGACTCATGAGAGCCATGTCGGCTGGCGCTGACAGCCCTTGCTATGGGACTTACTGCACAAAAACGAAGCTGGGGGCATCATGCACCTACGTTTGGGTCTCACTCCAAAAGTTTCAGGTCTGAAGCCTTGCATATTTGTCAGCTTGTTAGCCTATTCATTCGCTATCCACCAAGGTATAGTTTGTCAAAATCCATCCATCATAAGATACCTTTAGTCCGCGACTCATGAGAGCCAGGTCGGCTGGCGCTGACAGCCCTTGCTATGGGACTTCTGCACAAAAACGAAACTGGGGGCATCATGCACCTACGTTCGGGGCTCACTCCAAAAGTTTCAAATCTGAAGCCTTGCAAATTTGTCAGCATGTTGGCCTATTCATTCGCTATCCACCAAGGTATAGTTTGTCAAAATCCATTTATGTTAAGGTACCTTTAGACCGCGACTCATGAGAGCCGTGTCGGCTGGCGCTGACAGCCCTTGCTATGGGACTTACTGCACAAAAACGAAACTGGGGGCATCATGCACATACTTCTGGGGCTCACTCCAAAGGTTTCAGGCCTGAAGCCTTGCAATTTTGTCAGCTTGTTGGCCTATTCATCCGCTATCCACCAAGGTATAGTTTGTCAAAATCCATCCATGTAAAGATACCTTTAGACCGCGAATCATGAGAGCCAGGTCGGCTGGCGCTGACAGCCCTTGCTATGGGACTTACTGCACAAAAACGAAACTCGGGGCATCATGCACCTACGTCTGGAGCTCACTCCAAACGTTTCAAATCTGAAGCCTTGCAAATTTGTCAGCATATTGGCCTATTCATCCGCTATCCACCAAGGTATAGTTTGTCAAAATCCATCCATGTTAAGATACCTTTAGACCGCGACTCATGAGAGCCAGGTCGGCTGGCGCTGACAGCCCTTGCTATGGGACTTACTGCACAAAAACGAAACTGGGGGCATCATGCACATACTTCTGGGGCTCACTCCAAAAGTTTAGAGTCTGAAGCCTTGCAATTTTGTCAGCTTGTTGGCATATTCATCCGCTATCCACCAAGGTATAGTTTGTCAAAATCCATCCATGTAAAGATACCTTTAGTCCGCGACTCATGAGAGCCAGGTCGGCTGGCGCTGACAGCCCTTGCTATGGGACTTACTGCACAAAAACGAAACTCGGGGCATCATGCACCTACGTCTGGGGCTCACTCCAAAAGTTTCAAATCTGAAGCCTTGCAAATTGGTCAGCATATTGGCCTATTCATCCGCTATCCACCAAGGTATAGTTTGTCAAAATCCATCCATGTTAAGATACCTTTAGACCGCGACTCATGAGAGCCAGGTCGGCTGGCGCTGACAGCCCTTGCTATGGGACATACTGCACAAAATCGAAACTCGGGGCATCATGCACCTACGTCTGGGGCTCACTCCAAAAGTTTAAAGTCTGAAGACTTGCAAATTTGTCAGCTTGTTGGCCTATTCATCTGCTATCCACCAAGGTATAGTTTGTCAAAATCCATCTATCATAAGATACCTTTAGACCGCGACTCATGAGAGCCAGGTCGGCTGGCGCTGACAGCCCTTGCTATGGGACATACTGCACAAAAACGAAACTGGGGGCATCATGCACCTACGTTCGAGGCTCACTCCAAAAGTTTCAAATCTGAAGCCTTGCAAATTTGTCAGCATGTTGGCCTATTCATTCGCTATCCACCAAGGTATAGTTTGTCAAAATCCATTTATGTTAAGGTACCTTTAGACCGCGACTCATGAGAGCCATGTCGGCTGGCGCTGGCAGCCCTTGCTATGGGACTTACTGCACAAAAACGAAACTGGGGGCATCATGCACCTACGTTTGGGGCTCACTCCAAAGGTTTCAGGCCTGAAGCCTTGCAATTTTGTCAGCTTGTTGGCCTATTCATCCGCTATCCACCAAGGTATAGTTTGTCAAAATCCATCCATGTAAAGATACCTTTAGTCCGCGACTCATGAGAGCCAGGTCGGCTGGCGCTGACAGCCCTTGCTATGGGACTTACTGCACAAAAACGAAACTGGGGGCATCATGCACCTACGTCTGGGGCTCACTCCAAAAGTTTCAGGTCTGAAGCTTGCATATTTGTCAGCTTGTTAGCCTATTCATCCGCTATCCACCAAGGTATAATTTGTCAAAATCCATCTATGTTAAGATACCTTTAGACCGCGACTCATGAGAGCCATGTCGGCTGGCGCTAACAGCCCTTGCTATGGGACTTACTGCACAAAAACGAAACTGGGGCATCATGCACATACCTCTGGGGCTCACTCCAAAGGTTTCAGGCTTGAAGCCTTGCAATTTTGTCAGCTTGTTGGCCTATTCATCCGCTATCCACCAAGGTATAGTTTGTCAAAATCCATCCATGTTAAGGTACCTTTAGACCGCGACTCATGAGAGCCATGTCGGCTGGCGCTGACAGCCCTTGCTATGGGACTTACTGCACAAAAACGAAGCTGGGGGCATCATGCACCTACGTTTGGGTCTCACTCCAAAAGTTTCAGGTCTGAAGCCTTGCATATTTGTCAGCTTGTTAGCCTATTCATTCGCTATCCACCAAGGTATAATTTGTCAAAATCCATCCATTTTAAGATACCTTTAGACCGCGACTCATGAGAGCCATGTCGGCTGGCGCTGACAGCCCTTGCTATGGGACTTACTGCACAAAAACGAAACTGGGGGCATCATGCACATACCTCTGGGGCTCACTCCAAAGGTTTCAGGCTGAAGCCTTGCAATTTTGTCAGCTTGTTGGCCTATTCATCCGCTATCCACCAAGGTATAGTTTGTCAAAATCCATCCATGTTAAGGTACCTTTAGACCGCGACTCATGAGAGCCATGTCGGCTGGCGCTGACAGCCCTTGCTATGGGACATACTGCACAAAATCGAAACTCGGGGCATCATGCACCTACGTCTGGGGCTCACTCCAAAAGTTTAAAGTCTGAAGCCTTGCAAATTTGTCAGCTTGTTGGCCTATTCATCCGCTATCCACCAAGGTATAGTTTGTCAAAATCCATCCATCATAAGATACCTTTAGACCGCGACTCATGAGAGCCAGGTCGGCTGGCGCTGACAGCCCTTGCTATGGGACATTCTGCACAAAAACGAAACTGGGGGCATCATGCACCTACGTTCGGGGCTCACTCCAAAAGTTTCAAATCTGAAGCCTTGCAAATTTGTCAGCATGTTGGCCTATTCTTTCGCTATCCACCAAGGTATAGTTTGTCAAAATCCATTTATGTTAAGGTACCTTTAGACCGCGACTCATGAGAGCCGTGTCGGCTGGCGCTGACAGCCCTTGCTATGGGACTTACTGCACAAAAACGAAACTGGGGGCATCATGCACATACTTCTGGGGCTCACTCCAAAGGTTTCAGGCCTGAAGCCTTGCAATTTGTCAGCTTGTTGTCCTATTCATCCGCTATCCACCAAGGTATAGTTTGTCAAAATCCATCCATGTAAAGATACCTTTAGTCCGCGAATCATGAGAGCCAGGTCGGCTGGCGCTGACAGCCCTTGCTATGGGACTTACTGCACAAAAACGAAACTCGGGGGCATCATGCACCTACGTCTGGAGCTCACTCCAAACGTTTCAAATCTGAAGCCTTGCAAATTTGTCAGCATATTGGCCTATTCATCCGCTATCCACCAAGGTATAGTTTGTCAAAATCCATCCATGTTAAGATACCTTTAGACCGCGACTCATGAGAGCCACGTCGGCTGGCGCTGACAGCCCTTGCTATGGGACTTACTGCACAAAAACGAAACTGGGGGCATCATGCACATACTTCTGGGGCTCACTCCAAAAGTTTCAAATCTGAAGCCTTGCAATTTTGTCAGCTTGTTGGCATATTCATCCGCTATCCACCAAGGTATAGTTTGTCAAAATCCATCCATGTAAAGATACCTTTAGTCCGCGACTCATGAGAGCCAGGTCGGCTGGCGCTGACAGCCCTTGCTATGGGACTTACTGCACAAAAACGAAACTCGGGGCATCATGCACCTACGTCTGGGGCTCACTCCAAAAGTTTCAAATCTGAAGCCTTGCAAATTGGTCAGCATATTGGCCTATTCATCCGCTATCCACCAAGGTATAGTTTGTCAAAATCCATCCATGTTAAGATACCTTTAGACCGCGACTCATGAGAGCCAGGTCGGCTGGCGCTGACAGCCCTTGCTATGGGACATACTGCACAAAATCGAAA
Source organism: Patiria miniata (assembly GCF_015706575.1). Classification (NCBI taxonomy): domain Eukaryota; kingdom Metazoa; phylum Echinodermata; class Asteroidea; order Valvatida; family Asterinidae; genus Patiria; species Patiria miniata. The sequence continues at coordinate 17,584,049 of NW_024037051.1, forward strand.
CTCGGGGCATCATGCACCTACGTCTGGGGCTCACTCCAAAAGTTTAAAGTCTGAAGACTTGCAAATTTGTCAGCTTGTTGGCATATTCATCTGCTATCCACCAAGGTATAGTTTGTCAAAATCCATCCATCATAAGATACCTTTAGACCGCGACTCATGAGAGCCAGGTCGGCTGGCGCTGACAGCCCTTGCTATGGGACATACTGCACAAAAACGAAACTGGGGGCATCATGCACCTACGTTCGAGGCTCACTCCAAAAGTTTCAAATCTGAAGCCTTGCAAATTTGTCAGCATGTTGGCCTATTCATTCGCTATCCACCAAGGTATAGTTTGTCAAAATCCATTTATGTTAAGGTACCTTTAGACCGCGACTCATGAGAGCCATGTCGGCTCGCGCTGGCAGCCCTTGCTATGGGACTTACTGCACAAAAACGAAACTGGGGGCATCATGCACCTACGTTTGGGGCTCACTCCAAAGGTTTCAGGCCTGAAGCCTTGCAATTTTGTCAGCTTGTTGGCCTATTCATCCGCTATCCACCAAGGTATAGTTTGTCAAAATTCATCCATGTAAAGATACCTTTAGTCCGCGACTCATGAGAGCCAGGTCGGCTGGCGCTGACAGCCCTTGCTATGGGACTTACTGCACAAAAACGAAACTGGGGGCATCATGCACCTACGTCTGAGGCTCACTCCAAAAGTTTCAAGTCTGAAGCCTTGCAAATTTGTCAGCTTGTTGGCCTATTCATCCGCTATCCACCAAGGTATAGTTTGTCAAAATCCATCCATGTTAAGATACCTTTAGACCGCGACTCATGAGAGCCATGTCGGCTGGCGCTGACAGCCCATGCTATGGGACTTACTGCAAAAAATCAAAACTGGGGGCATCATGCACCTACGTCTGAGGCTCACTCCAAAAGTTTCAAGTCTGAAGCCTTGCGAATTTGTCAGCATATCGGCCTATTCATCCGCTATCCACCAAGGTATAGTTTGTCAAAATCCATCTATGTTAAGGTATCTTTCGACCGCGACTCATGAGAGCCAGGTCGGCTGGCGCTGACAGCACTTACTATGGGACTTACTGCACAAAAACTAAACTGGGGGCATCATGCACCTACGTCTGGGGCTCACTCCAAAAGTTTCAGGTCAGAAGCCTTGCATATTTGTCAGCTTGTTAGCCTATTCATCCGCTATCCGCCAAGGTATAATTTGTCAAAATCCATCGATGTTAAGGTACCTTTAGACCGCGACTCATGAGAGCCAGGTCGGCTGGCGCTGACAGCCCTTGCTATGGGACATACTGCACAAAAACGAAACTGGGGGAATCATGCACCTACGTCTGGGGCTCACTCCAAAAGTTTCAAATCTGAAGTCTTGCAAATTTGTCAGCATGTTGGCCTATTCATTCGCTATCCACCAAGGTATAGTTTGTCAAAATCCATCCATGTTAAGATACTTTTAGACCGCGACTCATGAGAGCAAGGTCGGCTGGCGCTGACACCCCTTGCTATGGGACATACTGCACAAAAACGAAACTCGGGGCATCATGCACCTACGTCTGGGGCTCACTCCAAAAGTTTCAGGCCTGAAGCCTTGCAATTTTGTCAGCTTGTTAGCCTATTCATCCGCTATCCACCAAGGTATAATTTGTCAAAATCCATCAATGTTAAGATACCTTTAGACCGCGACTCATGAGAGCCATGTCGGCTGGCGCTAACAGCCCTTGCTATGGGACTTACTGCACAAAAACGAAACTGGGGGCATCATGCACATACCTCTGGGGCTCACTCCAAAGGTTTCTGGCTGAAGCCTTGCAATTTTGTCAGCTTGTTGGCCTATTCATCCGCTATCCACCAAGGTATAGTTTGTCAAAATCCATCCATGTTAAGTTACCTTTAGACCGCGACTCATGAGAGCCATGTCGGCTGGCGCTGACAGCCCTTGCTATGGGACTTACTGCACAAAAACGAAGCTGGGGGCATCATGCACCTACGTTTGGGTCTCACTCCAAAAGTTTCAGGTCTGAAGCCTTGCATATTTGTCAGCTTGTTAGCCTATTCATCCGCTATCCACCAAGGTATAATTTGTCAAAATCCATCCATTTTAAGATACCTTTAGACCGCGACTCATGAGAGCCATGTCGGCTGGCGCTAACAGCCCTTGCTATGGGACTTACTGCACAAAAACGAAACTGGGGGCATCATGCACATACTTCTGGGGCTCACTCCAAAGGTTTCAGGCCTGAAGCCTTGCAATTTTGTCAGCTTGTTAGCCTATTCATCCGCTATCCACCAAGATATAGTTTGTCAAAATCCATCCATGTTAAGGTACCTTTAGACCGCGACTCATGAGAGCCATGTCGGCCTTCGCTGGCAGCCCTTGCTATGGGACTTATTGCACAAAATCGAAACTGGGGGCATCATGCACCTACGTCTGGGGTTCACTCCAAAAGTTTCAAGTCTGAAGCCTTGCAAATTTGTCAGCTTGTTGGCCTATTCATCCGCTATCCACCAAGGTATAGTTTGTCAAAATCCATCCATGTAAAGATACCTTTAGTCCGCGACTCATGAGAGCCAGGTCGGCTGGCGCTGACAGCCCTTGCTATGGGACTTACTGCACAAAAACGAAACTGGGGGCATCATGCACATACTTCTGGGGCTCACTCCAAAAGTTTCAGGTCTGAAGCCTTGCAATTTTGTCAGCTTGTTGGCCTATTCATCCGCTATCCACCAAGGTATAGTTTGTCAAAATCCATCCATGTTAAGATACCTTTAGACCGCAACTTATGAGAGCCAGGTCGGCTGGCGCTGACAGCCCTTGCTATGGGACATACTGCACAAAAACGAAACTGGGGGCATCATGCACATACTTCTGGGGCTCACTCCAGAAGTTTCAAGTCTGAAGCCTTGCAATTTTGTCAGCTTGTTGGCCTATTCATCCGCTATCCACCAAGGTATAGTTTGTCAAAATCCATCCATTTTAAGATACCTTTAGACCGCAACTTATGAGAGCCAGGTCGGCTGGCGCTGACAGCCCTTGCTATGGGACATACTGCACAAAAACGAAACTGGGGGCATCATGCACCTACGTCTGGGGCTCACTCCAAAAGTTTCAGGTCTGAAGCTATGCATATTTGTCAGCTTGTTAGCCTATTCATCCGCTATCCACCAAGGTATAATTTGTCAAAATCCATCCATGTTAAGATACCTTTAGACCGCGACTCATGAGAGCCATGTCGGCTGGCGCTAACAGCCCTTGCTATGGGACTTACTGCACAAAAACGAAACTGGGGCATCATGCACATACCTCTGGGGCTCACTCCAAAGGTTTCAGGCTTGAAGCCTTGCAATTTTGTCAGCTTGTTGGCCTATTCATCCGCTATCCAACAAGGTATAGTTTGTCAAAATCCATCCATGTTAAGGTACCTTTAGACCGCGACTCATGAGAGCCATGTCGGCTGGCGCTGACAGCCCTTGCTATGGGACTTACTGCACAAAAACGAAGCTGGGGGCATCATGCACCTACGTTTGGGGCTCACTCCAAAAGTTTCAGGTCTGAAGCCTTGCATATTTGTCAGCTTGTTAGACTATTCATCCGCTATCCACCAAGGTATAATTTGTCAAAATCCATCCATGTTAAGATACCTTTAGACCGCGACTCATGAGAGCCAGGTCGGCTGGCGCTGACAGCCCTTGCTATGGGACTTACTGCACAAAAACGAAGCTGGGGGCATCATGCACCTACGTTTGGGTCTCACTCCAAAAGTTTCAGGTCTGAAGCCTTGCATATTTGTCAGCTTGTTAGCCTATTCATCCGCTATCCACCAAGGTATAATTTGTCAAAATCCATCCATTTTAAGATACCTTTAGACCGCGACTCATGAGAGCCATGTCGGCTGGCGCTAACAGCCCTTGCTATGGGACTTACTGCACAAACACGAAACTGGGGGCATCATGCACATACTTCTGGGGCTCACTCCAAAGGTTTCAGGCCTGAAGCCTTGCAATTTTGTCAGCTTGTTAGCCTATTCATCCGCTATCCACCAAGATATAGTTTGTCAAAATCCATCCATGTTAAGGTACCTTTAGACCGCGACTCATGAGAGCCATGTCGGCCTTCGCTGGCAGCCCTTGCTATGGGACTTATTGCACAAAATCGAAACTGGGGGCATCATGCACCTACGTCTGGGGTTCACTCCAAAAGTTTCAAGTCTGAAGCCTTGCAAATTTGTCAGCTTGTTGGCCTATTCATCCGCTATCCACCAAGGTATAGTTTGTCAAAATCCATCTATGTAAAGATACCTTTAGTCCGCGACTCATGAGAGCCAGGTCGGCTGGCGCTGACAGCCCTTGCTATGGGACTTACTACACAAAAACGAAACTCGGGGCATCATGCACCTACGTCTCGGGCTCACTCCAAAAGTTTCAAATCTGAAGCCTTGCAAATTTGTCAGCATGTTGGCCTATTCATCCGCTATCCACCAAGGTATAGTTTGTCAAAATCCATCCATGTTAAGATACCTTTAGACCGCGACTCATGAGAGCCAGGTCGGCTGGCGCTGACAGCCCTTGCTATGGGACATACTGCACAAAATCGAAACTCGGGGCATCATGCACCTACGTCTGGGGCTCACTCCAAAAGTTTGAAGTCTGAAGCCTTGCAAATTTGTCAGCATGATGGCCTATTCATCCGCTATCCACCAAGGTATAGTTTGTCAAAATCCATCTATGTTAAGGTACCTTTAGACCGCGACTCATGAGAGCCATGTCGGCTGGCGCTAACAGCCCTTGCTATGGGACTTACTGCACAAAAACGAAACTGGGGGCATCATGCACATACCTCTGGGGCTCACTCCAAAGGTTTCAGGCTTGAAGCCTTGCAATTTTGTCAGCTTGTTGGCCTATTCATCCGCTATCCACCAAGGTATAGTTTGTCAAAATCCATCCATGTTAAGGTACCTTTAGACCGCGACTCATGAGAGCCATGTCGGCTGGCGCTGACAGCCCTTGCTATGGGACTTACTGCACAAAAACGAAACTGGGGGCATCATGCACCTACGTTTGGGGCTCACTCCAAAAGTTTCAGGTCTGAAGCCTTGCATATTTGTCAGCTTGTTAGCCTATTCATCCGCTATCCACCAAGGTATAATTTGTCAAAATCCATCCATGTTAAGATACCTTTAGACCGCGACTCATGAGAGCCAGGTCGGCTGGCGCTAACAGCCCTTGCTATGGGACTTACTGCACAAAAACGAAACTGGGGGCATCATGCACCTACGTTTGGGTCTCACTCCAAAAGTTTCAGGTCTGAAGCCTTGCATATTTGTCAGCTTGTTAGCCTATTCATCCGCTATCCACCAAGGTATAATTTGTCAAAATCCATCCATTTTAAGATACCTTTAGACCGCGACTCATGAGAGCCATGTCGGCTGGCGCTAACAGCCCTTGCTATGGGACTTACTGCACAAAAACGAAACTCGGGGAATCATGCACCTACGTCTCGGGCTCACTCCAAAAGTTTCAGGTCTGAAGCCTTGCAAATTTGTCAGCATGTTGGCCTATTCATCCGCTATCCACCAAGGTATAGTTTGTCAAAATCCATCCATGTTAAGGTACCTTTAGACCGCAACTCATGAGAGCCATGTCTGCTGGCGCTGACAGCCCTTGCTATGGGACTTACTGCACAAAAACGAAACTGGGGGCATCATGCACCTACGTTTGGGTCTCACTCCAAAAGTTTCAGGTCTGAAGCCTTGCATATTTGTCAGCTTGTTAGCCTATTCATCCGCTATCCACCAAGGTATAATTTGTCAAAATCCATCCATTTTAAGATACCTTTAGACCGCGACTCATGAGAGCCATGTCGGCTGGCGCTAACAGCCCTTGCTATGGGACTTACTGCACCAAAACGAAACTGGTGGCATCATGCACCTACGTTTGGGGCTCAATCCAAAAGTTTCAGGTCTGAAGCCTTGCATATTTGTCAGCTTGTTAGCCTATTCATCCACTATCCACCAAGGTATAATTTGTCAAAATCCATCTATGTTAAGGTACCTTTAGACCGCGACTCATGAGAGCCATGTCGGCTGGCGCTAACAGCCCTTGCTATGGGACTTACTGCACAAAAACGAAACTGGGGGCATCATGCACATACTTCTGGGGCTCACTCCAAAGGTTTCAGGCCTGAAGACTTGCAATTTTGTCAGCTTGTTGGCCTATTCATCCGCTATCCACCAAGGTATAGTTTGTCAAAATCCATCCATGTTAAGATACCTTTAGACCGCGACTCATGAGAGCCATGTCGGCTGGCGCTGACAGCCCATGCTATGGGACTTACTGCACAAAAATCGAAACTGGGGGCATCATGCACCTACGTCTGGGGCTCACTCCAAAAGTTTCAAGTCTGAAGCCTTGCAAATTTGTCAGCATATTGGCCTATTCATACGCTATCCACCAAGGTATAGTTTGTCAAAATCCATCTATGTTAAGGTACCTTTAGACCGCGACTCATGAGAGCCATGTCGGCTGGCGCTGACAGCCCTTACTATGGGACTTACTGCACAAAAACGAAACTGGGGGCATCATGCACCTACGTCTGGGGCTTACTCCAAAAGTTTCAGGTCTGAAGCCTTGCATATTTGTCAGCTTGTTAGCCTATTCATCCGCTATCCACCAAGGTATAATTTGTCAAAATCCATCCATGTTAAGATACCTTTAGACCGCGACTCATGAGAGCCATGTCGGCTGGCGCTAACAGCCCTTGCTATGGGACTTACTGCACAAAAACGAAACTGGGGGCATCATGCACATACTTCTGGGGCTCACTCCAAAGGTTTCAGGCCTGAAGCCTTGCAATTTTGTCAGCTTGTTGGCCTATTCATCCGCTATCCACCAAGGTATAGTTTATCAAAATCCATCTATGTAAAGATACCTTTAGTCCGCGACTCATGAGAGCCAGGTCGGCTGGCGATGACAGCCCTTGCTATGGGACTTACTGCACAAAAACGAAACTCGGGGCATCATGCACCTACGTCTGAGGCTCACTCCAAAAGTTTCAAATCTGAAGCCTTGCAAATTTGTCAGCATATTGGCCTATTCATCCGCTATCCACCAAGGTATAGTTTGTCAAAATCCATCTATGTTAAGGTACCTTTAGACCGCGACTCATGAGAGCCATGTCGGCTGGCGCTGACAGCCCTTGCTATGGGACTTACTGCACAAAAACGAAACTCGGGGCATCATGCACCTACGTCTGGGGCTCACTCCAAAAGTTTCAAATCTGAAGCCTTGCAAATTTGTCAGCATATTGGCCTATTCATCCGCTATCCACCAAGGTATAGTTTGTCAAAATCCATCTATGTTAAGGTACCTTTAGACCGCGACTCATGAGAGCCATGTCGGCTGGCGCTGACAGCCCTTGCTATGGGACTTACTGCACAAAAACGAAACTGGGGTCATCATGCACCTACGTCTGAGGCTCACTCCAAAAGTTTCAAGTCTGAAGCCTTGCAAATTTGTCAGCTTGTTGGCCTATTCATCCGCTATCCACCAAGGTATAGTTTGTCAAAATCCATCCATGTTAAGATACCTTTAGACCGCGACTCATGAGAGCCAGGTCGGCTGGCGCTAACAGCCCTTGCTATGGGACTTACTGCACAAAAACGAAACTGGGGGCATCATGCACATACTTCTGGGGCTCACTCCAAAGGTTTCAGGCCTGAAGCCTTGCAATTTTGTCAGCTTGTTAGCCTATTCATCCACTATCCACCAAGATATAGTTTGTCAAAATCCATCCATGTTAAGGTACCTTTAGACCGCGACTCATGAGAGCCATGTCGGCCTTCGCTGGCAGCCCTTGCTATGGGACTTATTGCACAAAATCGAAACTGGGGGCATCATGCACCTACGTCTGGGGTTCACTCCAAAAGTTTCAAGTCTGAAGCCTTGCAAATTTGTCAGCTTGTTGGCCTATTCATCCGCTATCCACCAAGGTATAGTTTGTCAAAATCCATCCATGTAAAGATACCTTTAGTCCGCGACTCATGAGAGCCAGGTCGGCTGGCGCTGACAGCCCTTGCTATGGGACTTACTGCACAAAAACGAAACTCGGGGCATCATGCACTTACGTCTGGGGCTCACTCCAAAAGTTTCAAATCTGAAGCCTTGCAAATTTGTCAGCATGTTGGCCTATTCATCCGTTATCCACCAAGGTATAGTTTGTCAAAATCCATCCATGTTAAGATACCTTTAGACCGCGACTCATGAGAGCCAGGTCGGCTGGCGCTGACAGCCCTTGCTATGGGACATACTGCACAAAATCGAAACTCGGGGCATCATGCACCTACGTCTGGGGCTCACTCCAAAAGTTTGAAGTCTGAAGCCTTGCAAATTTGTCAGCATGATGGCCTATTCATCCGCTATCCACCAAGGTATAGTTTGTCAAAATCCATCTATGTTATGGTACCTTTAGACCGCGACTCATGAGAGCCATGTCTGCTGGCGCTGACAGCCCTTGCTATGGGACTTACTGCACAAAACGAAACTGGGGGCATCATGCACCTACGTTTGGGGCTCAATCCAAAGGTTTCAGGTCTGAAGCCTTGCATATTTGTCAGCTTGTTAGCCTATTCATCCACTATCCACCAAGGTATAGTTTGTCAAAATCCATCTATGTTAAGGTACCTTTAGACCGCGACTCATGAGAGCCATGTCGGCTGGCGCTGACAGCCCTTGCTATGGGACATACTGCACAAAATCGAAACTCGGGGCATCATGCACCTACGTCTGGGGCTCACTCCAAAAGTTTGAAGTCTGAAGCCTTGCAAATTTGTCAGCATGATGGCCTATTCATCCGCTATCCACCAAGGTATAGTTTGTCAAAATCCATCTATGTTATGGTACCTTTAGACCGCGACTCATGAGAGCCATGTCTGCTGGCGCTGACAGCCCTTGCTATGGGACTTACTGCACAAAAACGAAACTGGGGGCATCATGCACCTACGTTTGGGGCTCAATCCAAAGGTTTCAGGTCTGAAGCCTTGCATATTTGTCAGCTTGTTAGCCTATTCATCCACTATCCACCAAGGTATAATTTGTCAAAATCCATCTATGTTAAGGTACCTTTAGACCGCGACTCATGAGAGCCATGTCGGCTGGCGCTGACAGCCCTTGCTATGGGACTTACTGCACAAAAACGAAACTCGGGGCATCATGCACCTACGTCTGGGGCTCACTCCAAAAGTTTCAAATCTGAAGCCTTGCAAATTTGTCAGCATATTGGCCTATTCATCTGCTATCCACCAAGGTATAGTTTGTCAAAATCCATCTATGTTAAGGTACCTTTAGACCGCGACTCATGAGAGCCATGTCGGCTGGCGCTGACAGCCCTTGCTATGGGACTTACTGCACAAAAACGAAACTGGGGTCATCATGCACCTACGTCTGAGGCTCACTCCAAAAGTTTCAAGTCTGAAGCCTTGCAAATTTGTCAGCTTGTTGGCCTATTTATCCGCTATCCACCAAGGTATAGTTTGTCAAAATCCATCCATGTTAAGATACCTTTAGACCGCGACTCATGAGAGTCAGGTCGGCTGGCGCTAACAGCCCTTGCTATGGGACTTACTGCACAAAAACGAAACTGGGGCCATCATGCACATACTTCTGGGGCTCACTCCAAAGGTTTCAGGCCTGAAGCCTTGCAATTTTGTCAGCTTGTTAGCCTCTTCATCCGCTATCCACCAAGATATAGTTTGTCAAAATCCATCCATGTTAAGGTACCTTTAGATCGCGACTCATGAGAGCCATGTCGGCCTTCGCTGGCAGCCCTTGCTATGGGACTTATTGCACAAAATCGAAACTGGGGGCATCATGCACCTACGTCTGGGGTTCACTCCAAAAGTTTCAAGTCTGAAGCCTTGCAAATTTGTCAGCTTGTTGGCCTATTCATCCGCTATCCACCAAGGTATAGTTTGTCAAAATCCATCCATGTAAAGATACCTTTAGTCCGCGACTCATGAGAGCCAGGTCGGCTGGCGCTGACAGCCCTTGCTATGGGACTTACTACACAAAAACGAAACTCGGGGCATCATGCACTTACGTCTGGGGCTCACTCCAAAAGTTTCAAATCTGAAGCCTTGCAAATTTGTCAGCATGTTGGCCTATTCATCCGTTATCCACCAAGGTATAGTTTGTCAAAATCCATCCATGTTAAGATACCTTTAGACCGCGACTCATGAGAGCCAGGTCGGCTGGCGCTGACAGCCCTTGCTATGGGACATACTGCACAAAATCGAAACTCGGGGCATCATGCACCTACGTCTGGGGCTCACTCCAAAAGTTTGAAGTCTGAAGCCTTGCAAATTTGTCAGCATGATGGCCTATTCATCCGCTATCCACCAAGGTATAGTTTGTCAAAATCCATCTATGTTATGGTACCTTTAGACCGCGACTCATGAGAGCCATGTCTGCTGGCGCTGACAGCCCTTGCTATGGGACTTACTGCACAAAAACGAAACTGGGGGCATCATGCACCTACGTTTGGGGCTCAATCCAAAGGTTTCAGGTCTGAAGCCTTGCATATTTGTCAGCTTGTTAGCCTATTCATCCACTATCCACCAAGGTATAGTTTGTCAAAATCCATCTATGTTAAGGTACCTTTAGACCGCGACTCATGAGAGCCATGTCGGCTGGCGCTGACAGCCCTTGCTATGGGACATACTGCACAAAATCGAAACTCGGGGCATCATGCACCTACGTCTGGGGCTCACTCCAAAAGTTTGAAGTCTGAAGCCTTGCAAATTTGTCAGCATGATGGCCTATTCATCCGCTATCCACCAAGGTATAGTTTGTCAAAATCCATCTATGTTAAGGTACCTTTAGACCGCGACTCATGAGAGCCATGTCTGCTGGCGCTGACAGCCCTTGCTATGGGACTTACTGCACAAAAACGAAACTGGGGGCATCATGCACCTACGTTTGGGGCTCAATCCAAAAGTTTCAAGTCTGAAGCCTTGCATATTTGTCAGCTTGTTAGCCTATTCATCCACTATCCACCAAGGTATAGTTTGTCAAAATCCATCCATGTTAAGGTACCTTTAGACCGCGACTCATGAGAGCCATGTTGGCTGGCGCTGACAGCACTTGCTATGGGACTTACTGCACAAAAACGAAACTGTGGGCATCATGCACCTATGTTTGGGGCTCACTCCAAAAGTTTCAAATCTGAAGCCTTGCCGATTTGTCAGCTTGTTGGACCTATTCATCCGCCATCCAACAAATTATAGTTTGTCAAAATCCATCCATGTTAAGGCACCTTTAGACCGCGACTCATGAGAGCCATGTTGGCTGGCGCTGACAGCCCTTGCTATGGGACTTACTGCACAAAAACGAAACTGGGGGCATCATGTACCTATGTCTGGGGTTCAGTCCAAAAGTTTCAAGTCTGAAGCCTTGCCGATTTGTCAGCTTGTTGGCCTATTCATCCGCCATCCAACAAGTTACAGTTTGTCAAAATCCATCCATGTTAAGGTACCTTTAGACCGCGACTCATGAGAGCCATGTTGGCTGGCGCTGACAGCCCTTGCTAGGGGACTTACTGCACAAAAACGAAACTGGGGGCATCATGCACCTACGTTTTGGGCTCAATCCAAAAGTTTCAGGTCTGAAGCCTTGCATATTTGTCAGCTTGTTAGCCTATTCATCCACTATCCACCAAGGTATAGTTTGTCAAAATCCATCCATGTTAAGGTACCTTTAGACCGCGACTCATGAGAGCCATGTTGGCCGGCGCTGACAGCCCTTGCTATGGGACTTACTGCACAAAAACGAAACTGTGGGCATCATGCACCTATGTTTGGGGCTCACTCCAAAAGTTTCAAGTCTGAAGCCTTGCCGATTTGTCAGCTTGTTGGCTAATTCATCCGCCATCCAACAAGTTACAGTTTGTCAAAATCCATCCATGTTAAGGTACCTTTAGACCGCGACTCATGAGAGCCATGTTGGCTGGCGCTGACAGCCCTTGCTAGGGGACTTACTGCACACAAACGAAACTGGGGGCATCATGTACCTATGTCTGGGGCTCACTCCAAAAGTTTCAAGTCTGAAGCCTTGTCGATTTGTCAGCTTGTTGTCCTATTCATCCGCCATCCAACAAGTTATAGTTTGTCAAAATCCATCCATGTTAAGGTACCTTTAGACCGCGACTCATGAGAGCCAAGTTGGCTGGCGCTGAGAGCCCTTGCTATGGGACTTACTGCACAAAAACGAAACTGGGGGCAAAATGTACCTATGTCTGGGGCTCAGTCCAAAAGTTCCAAGTCTGAAGCCTTGTCGATTTGTCAGCTTGTTGTCCTATTCATCCGCCATCCAACAAGTTATAGTTTGTCAAAATCCATCCATGTTAAGGTACCTTTAGACCGCGACTCATGAGAGCCAAGTTGGCTGGCGCTGAGAGCCCTTGCTATGGGACTTACTGCACAAAAACGAAACTGGGGGCAAAATGTACCTATGTCTGGGGCTCAGTCCAAAAGTTCCAAGTCTGAAGCCTTGCCAATTTGTCAGCTTGTTGGCCTATTCATCCGCCATCCAACAAGTTATAGTTTGTCCAAATCCATCCATGTTAAGGTACCTTTTGACCGCGACTCATTTGAGCCATGTTGGCTGGCGCTGACAGCCCTTGCTATGTGACTTACTGCACAAAAACGAAACTGGGAGCATCATGTACCTATGTCTGGGGCTCACTCCAAAATTTTCAAGTCTGAAGCCTTGCCGATTTGTCAGCTTGTTGGCCTATTCATCCGCCATCCAACAAGTTAAAGTTTGTCCAAATCCATCCATGTTAAGGTACTTTTAGACCGCGACTCATGACAGCCATGTTTGCTGGCGCTGACAGCCCTTGCTATGGGACTTACTGCACAAAAACGAAACTGGGGCATCATGTACCTATGTCTGGGGCTCACTCCAAAAGTTCCAAGTCTGAAGCCTTGCCGATTTGTCAGCTTGTTGGCCTATTCATCCGCCATCCAACAAGTTATAGTTTGTCAAAATCCATCCATGTTAAGGTACCTTTAGACCGCGACTCATGAGAGCCATGTTGGCTGGCGCTGACAGCCCTTGCTATGGGACATACTGCACAAAAAAACGAAGCTGTGGGCATCATGTACCTATGTCTGGAGCTCTCTTCAAAAGTTTCAAGTCTGAAGCCTTGCCGATTTGTCAGCTTGTTGGCCTATTCATCCGCCATCCAACAAGTTATAGTTTGTCAAAATCCATCCATGTTAAGGTACCTTTAGACCGCGACTCATGAGAGCAATGTTGGCTGGCGCTGACAGCCCTTGCTATGGGACTTACTGCACAAAAACGAAACTGGGGGCATCATATACCTATGTCTGGGGCTCCGTCCAAAAGTTCCAAGTCTGAAGCCTTGCCAATTTGTCAGCTTGTTGGCCTATTCATCCGCCATCCAACAAGTTATAGTTTGTCCAAATCCATCCATGTTAAGGTACCTTTAGACCGCGACTCATGTGAGCCATGTTGGCTGGCGCTGACAGCCCTTGCTATGGGACTTACTGCACAAAAACGAAACTGGGAGCATCATGTACCTATGTCTGGGGCTCACTCCAAAAGTTTCAAGTCTGAAGCCTTGCCGATTTGTCAGATTGTTGGCCTATTCATCCGCCATCCAACAAGTTAAAGTTTGTCCAAATCCATCCATGTTAAGGTACTTTTAGACCGCGACTCATGACAGCCATGTTTGCTGGCGCTGACAGCCCTTGCTATGGGACTTACTGCACAAAAACGAAACTGGGGGCATCATGTACCTATGTCTGGGGCTCACTCCAAAAGTTCCAAGTCTGAAGCCTTGCCGATTTGTCAGCTTGTTGGCCTATTCATCCGCCATCCAACAAGTTATAGTTTGTCAAAATCCATCCATGTTAAGGTACCTTTAGACCGCGACTCATGAGAGCCATGTTGGCTGGCGCTGACAGCCCTTGCTATGGGACATACTGCACAAAAAAACGAAACTGTGGGCATCATGTACCTATGTCTGGAGCTCTCTTCAAAAGTTTCAAGTCTGAAGCCTTGCCGATTTGTCAGCTTGTTGGCCTATTCATCCGCCATCCAACAAGTTATAGTTTGTCAAAATCCATCCATGTTAAGGTACCTTTAGACCGCGACTCATGAGAGCCATGTTTGCTGGCGCTGACAGCTCTTGCTATGGGACTTACTGCACAAAAACGAAACTGGGGGCATCATGTACATATGTCTGGGGCTCACTCCAAAAGTTTCAAGTCTGAAGCCTTGCCGATTTGTCAGCTTGTTAACCTATTCATCCGCCATCCAACAAGTTATAGTTTGTCAAAATCCATCCATGTTAAGGTACCTTTAGACCGCGACTCATGAGAGCCATGTTGGCTGGCGCTGACAGCCCTTGCTATGGGACTTACTGCACAAAAACGAAACTGGGGGCATCATGTACCTATGTCTGGGGCTCACTCCAAAAGTTTCAAGTCTGAAGCCTTGCCGATTCGTCAGCTTGTTGGCCTATTCATCCGCCATCCAACAAGTTATAGTTATATGCAGGTTGTAGAGCTATTCAGCAGCTTCTTGGGTCCAAAGACTTGCTTGTTTTTGCAGGTTGTAGAGCTATTCAGCAGCTTCCGAACAACGTCGAGTTTGTCTAGAATTTCCTATGTTAAGGTAGTTTTTGATCGAGACATAGAGAGGCGGTGTTGCATGGCGCTGACAGGCCTTGCTATGGCATGTACTGCGAGTGACTACATCTTGCATTTTCTCCACAATTCTTGGGTCCAAAGACTTGCTTGTTTTTGCAGGTTGTAGAGCTATTCAGCAGCTTCCGAACAACGTCAAGTTTGTCTAGAATTTCCTATGTTAAGGTAGTTTTTGATCGAGACATAGAGAGGCGGTGTTGCATGGCGCTGACAGGCCTTGCTATGGCATGTACTGCACAAAACGCAACTGGCGGGTGTGAGTGACTACATCTTGCATTTTCTCCACAATTCTTGGGTCTAAAGACTTGCTTGTTTTTGCAGGTTGTAGAGCTATTCAGCAGCTTCCGAACAACGTCGAGTTTGTCTAGAATTTCCTATGTTAAGGTAGGTTTTGATCGAGACATAGAGAGGCGGTGTTGCATGGCGCTGACAGGCCTTGCTATGGCATGTACTGGACAAAACGCAACTGGCGGGTGTGAGTGACTACATCTTGCATTTTCTCCACAATTCTTGGGTCTAAAGACTTGCTTGTTTTTGCAAGGTTGTAGAGCTATTCAGCAGCTTCCGACCAACGTCGAGTTTGTCTAGAATTTCCTATGTTAAGGTAGTTTTTGATCGAGACATAGAGAGGCGGTGTTGCATGGCGCTGACAGGCCTTGCAATGGCATGTACTGCACAAAACGCAACTGGCGGGTGTGAGTGACTACATCTTGCATTTTCTCCACAATTCTTGGGTCTAAAGACTTGCTTGTTTTTGCAGGTTGTAGAGCTATTCAGCAGCTTCCGAACAACGTCGAGTTTGTCTAGAATTTCCTATGTTAAGGTAGTTTTTGATCGAGACATAGAGAGGCGGTGTTGCATGGCGCTGACAGGCCTTGCTATGGCATGTACTGCACAAAACGCAACTGGCGGGTGTGAGTGACTACATCTTGCATTTTCTCCACAATTCTTGGGTCTAAAGACTTGCTTGTTATTGCAGGTTGTAGAGCTATTCAGCAGCTTCCGAACAACGTCGAGTTTGTCTAGAATTTCCTATGTTAAGGTAGTTTTTGATCGAGACATAGAGAGGCGGTGTTGCATGGCGCTGACAGGCCTTGCTATGGCATGTACTGCACAAAACGCAACTGGCGGGTGTGAGTGACTACATCTTGCATTTTCTCCACAATTCTTGGGTCCAAAGACTTGCTTGTTTTTGCAGGTTGTAGAGCTATTCAGCAGCTTCCGAACAACGTCGAGTTTGTCTAGAATTTCCTATGTTAAGGTAGTTTTTGATCGAGACATAGAGAGGCGGTGTTGCATGGCGCTGACAGGCCTTGCTATGGCATGTACTGCACAAAACGCAACTGGCGGGTGTGAGTGACTACATCTTGCATTTTCTCCACAATTCTTGGGTCCAAAGACTTGCTTGTTTTTGCAGGTTGTAGAGCTATTCAGCAGCTTCCGAACAACGTCGAGTTTGTCTAGAATTTCCTATGTTAAGGTAGTTTTTGATCGAGACATAGAGAGGCGGTGTTGCATGGCGCTGACAGGCCTTGCTATGGCATGTACTGCACAAAACGCAACTGGCGGGTGTGAGTGACTACATCTTGCATTTTCTCCACAATTCTTGGGTCCAAAGACTTGCTTGTTTTTGCAGGTTGTAGAGCTATTCAGCAGCTTCCGAACAACGTCGAGTTTGTCTAGAATTTCCTATGTTAAGGTAGTTTTTGATCGAGACATAGAGAGGCGGTGTTGCATGGCGCTGACAGGCCTTGCTATGGCATGTACTGCACAAAACGCAACTGGCGGGTGTGAGTGACTACATCTTGCATTTTCTCCACAATTCTTGGGTCCAAAGACTTGCTTGTTTTTGCAGGTTGTAGAGCTATTCAGCAGCTTCCGAACAACGTCGAGTTTGTCTAGAATTTCCTATGTTAAGGTAGTTTTTGATCGAGACATAGAGAGGCGGTGTTGCATGGCGCTGACAGGCCTTGCTATGGCATGTACTGCACAAAACGCAACTGGCGGGTGTGAGTGACTACATCTTGCATTTTCTCCACAATTCTTGGGTCCAAAGACTTGCTTGTTTTTGCAGGTTGTAGAGCTATTCAGCAGCTTCCGAACAACGTCGAGTTTGTCTAGAATTTCCTATGTTAAGGTAGTTTTTGATCGAGACATAGAGAGGCGGTGTTGCATGGCGCTGACAGGCCTTGCTATGGCATGTACTGCACAAAACGCAACTGGCGGGTGTGAGTGACTACATCTTGCATTTTCTCCACAATTCTTGGGTCCAAAGACTTGCTTGTTTTTGCAGGTTGTAGAGCTATTCAGCAGCTTCCGAACAACGTCGAGTTTGTCTAGAATTTCCTATGTTAAGGTAGTTTTTGATCGAGACATAGAGAGGCGGTGTTGCATGGCGCTGACAGGCCTTGCTATGGCATGTACTGCACAAAACGCAACTGGCGGGTGTGAGTGACTACATCTTGCATTTTCTCCACAATTCTTGGGTCCAAAGACTTGCTTGTTTTTGCAGGTTGTAGAGCTATTCAGCAGCTTCCGAACAACGTCGAGTTTGTCTAGAATTTCCTATGTTAAGGTAGTTTTTGATCGAGACATAGAGAGGCGGTGTTGCATGGCGCTGACAGGCCTTGCTATGGCATGTACTGCACAAAACGCAACTGGCGGGTGTGAGTGACTACATCTTGCATTTTCTCCACAATTCTTGGGTCCAAAGACTTGCTTGTTTTTGCAGGTTGTAGAGCTATTCAGCAGCTTCCGAACAACGTCGAGTTTGTCTAGAATTTCCTATGTTAAGGTAGTTTTTGATCGAGACATAGAGAGGCGGTGTTGCATGGCGCTGACAGGCCTTGCTATGGCATGTACTGCACAAAACGCAACTGGCGGGTGTGAGTGACTACATCTTGCATTTTCTCCACAATTCTTGGGTCCAAAGACTTGCTTGTTTTTGCAGGTTGTAGAGCTATTCAGCAGCTTCCGAACAACGTCGAGTTTGTCTAGAATTTCCTATGTTAAGGTAGTTTTTGATCGAGACATAGAGAGGCGGTGTTGCATGGCGCTGACAGGCCTTGCTATGGCATGTACTGCACAAAACGCAACTGGCGGGTGTGAGTGACTACATCTTGCATTTTCTCCACAATTCTTGGGTCCAAAGACTTGCTTGTTTTTGCAGGTTGTAGAGCTATTCAGCAGCTTCCGAACAACGTCGAGTTTGTCTAGAATTTCCTATGTTAAGGTAGTTTTTGATCGAGACATAGAGAGGCGGTGTTGCATGGCGCTGACAGGCCTTGCTATGGCATGTACTGCACAAAACGCAACTGGCGGGTGTGAGTGACTACATCTTGCATTTTCTCCACAATTCTTGGGTCCAAAGACTTGCTTGTTTTTGCAGGTTGTAGAGCTATTCAGCAGCTTCCGAACAACGTCGAGTTTGTCTAGAATTTCCTATGTTAAGGTAGTTTTTGATCGAGACATAGAGAGGCGGTGTTGCATGGCGCTGACAGGCCTTGCTATGGCATGTACTGCACAAAACGCAACTGGCGGGTGTGAGTGACTACATCTTGCATTTTCTCCACAATTCTTGGGTCCAAAGACTTGCTTGTTTTTGCAGGTTGTAGAGCTATTCAGCAGCTTCCGAACAACGTCGAGTTTGTCTAGAATTTCCTATGTTAAGGTAGTTTTTGATCGAGACATAGAGAGGCGGTGTTGCATGGCGCTGACAGGCCTTGCTATGGCATGTACTGCACAAAACGCAACTGGCGGGTGTGAGTGACTACATCTTGCATTTTCTCCACAATTCTTGGGTCCAAAGACTTGCTTGTTTTTGCAGGTTGTAGAGCTATTCAGCAGCTTCCGAACAACGTCGAGTTTGTCTAGAATTTCCTATGTTAAGGTAGTTTTTGATCGAGACATAGAGAGGCGGTGTTGCATGGCGCTGACAGGCCTTGCTATGGCATGTACTGCACAAAACGCAACTGGCGGGTGTGAGTGACTACATCTTGCATTTTCTCCACAATTCTTGGGTCCAAAGACTTGCTTGTTTTTGCAGGTTGTAGAGCTATTCAGCAGCTTCCGAACAACGTCGAGTTTGTCTAGAATTTCCTATGTTAAGGTAGTTTTTGATCGAGACATAGAGAGGCGGTGTTGCATGGCGCTGACAGGCCTTGCTATGGCATGTACTGCACAAAACGCAACTGGCGGGTGTGAGTGACTACATCTTGCATTTTCTCCACAATTCTTGGGTCCAAAGACTTGCTTGTTTTTGCAGGTTGTAGAGCTATTCAGCAGCTTCCGAACAACGTCGAGTTTGTCTAGAATTTCCTATGTTAAGGTAGTTTTTGATCGAGACATAGAGAGGCGGTGTTGCATGGCGCTGACAGGCCTTGCTATGGCATGTACTGCACAAAACGCAACTGGCGGGTGTGAGTGACTACATCTTGCATTTTCTCCACAATTCTTGGGTCCAAAGACTTGCTTGTTTTTGCAGGTTGTAGAGCTATTCAGCAGCTTCCGAACAACGTCGAGTTTGTCTAGAATTTCCTATGTTAAGGTAGTTTTTGATCGAGACATAGAGAGGCGGTGTTGCATGGCGCTGACAGGCCTTGCTATGGCATGTACTGCACAAAACGCAACTGGCGGGTGTGAGTGACTACATCTTGCATTTTCTCCACAATTCTTGGGTCCAAAGACTTGCTTGTTTTTGCAGGTTGTAGAGCTATTCAGCAGCTTCCGAACAACGTCGAGTTTGTCTAGAATTTCCTATGTTAAGGTAGTTTTTGATCGAGACATAGAGAGGCGGTGTTGCATGGCGCTGACAGGCCTTGCTATGGCATGTACTGCACAAAACGCAACTGGCGGGTGTGAGTGACTACATCTTGCATTTTCTCCACAATTCTTGGGTCCAAAGACTTGCTTGTTTTTGCAGGTTGTAGAGCTATTCAGCAGCTTCCGAACAACGTCGAGTTTGTCTAGAATTTCCTATGTTAAGGTAGTTTTTGATCGAGACATAGAGAGGCGGTGTTGCATGGCGCTGACAGGCCTTGCTATGGCATGTACTGCACAAAACGCAACTGGCGGGTGTGAGTGACTACATCTTGCATTTTCTCCACAATTCTTGGGTCCAAAGACTTGCTTGTTTTTGCAGGTTGTAGAGCTATTCAGCAGCTTCCGAACAACGTCGAGTTTGTCTAGAATTTCCTATGTTAAGGTAGTTTTTGATCGAGACATAGAGAGGCGGTGTTGCATGGCGCTGACAGGCCTTGCTATGGCATGTACTGCACAAAACGCAACTGGCGGGTGTGAGTGACTACATCTTGCATTTTCTCCACAATTCTTGGGTCCAAAGACTTGCTTGTTTTTGCAGGTTGTAGAGCTATTCAGCAGCTTCCGAACAACGTCGAGTTTGTCTAGAATTTCCTATGTTAAGGTAGTTTTTGATCGAGACATAGAGAGGCGGTGTTGCATGGCGCTGACAGGCCTTGCTATGGCATGTACTGCACAAAACGCAACTGGCGGGTGTGAGTGACTACATCTTGCATTTTCTCCACAATTCTTGGGTCCAAAGACTTGCTTGTTTTTGCAGGTTGTAGAGCTATTCAGCAGCTTCCGAACAACGTCGAGTTTGTCTAGAATTTCCTATGTTAAGGTAGTTTTTGATCGAGACATAGAGAGGCGGTGTTGCATGGCGCTGACAGGCCTTGCTATGGCATGTACTGCACAAAACGCAACTGGCGGGTGTGAGTGACTACATCTTGCATTTTCTCCACAATTCTTGGGTCCAAAGACTTGCTTGTTTTTGCAGGTTGTAGAGCTATTCAGCAGCTTCCGAACAACGTCGAGTTTGTCTAGAATTTCCTATGTTAAGGTAGTTTTTGATCGAGACATAGAGAGGCGGTGTTGCATGGCGCTGACAGGCCTTGCTATGGCATGTACTGCACAAAACGCAACTGGCGGGTGTGAGTGACTACATCTTGCATTTTCTCCACAATTCTTGGGTCCAAAGACTTGCTTGTTTTTGCAGGTTGTAGAGCTATTCAGCAGCTTCCGAACAACGTCGAGTTTGTCTAGAATTTCCTATGTTAAGGTAGTTTTTGATCGAGACATAGAGAGGCGGTGTTGCATGGCGCTGACAGGCCTTGCTATGGCATGTACTGCACAAAACGCAACTGGCGGGTGTGAGTGACTACATCTTGCATTTTCTCCACAATTCTTGGGTCCAAAGACTTGCTTGTTTTTGCAGGTTGTAGAGCTATTCAGCAGCTTCCGAACAACGTCGAGTTTGTCTAGAATTTCCTATGTTAAGGTAGTTTTTGATCGAGACATAGAGAGGCGGTGTTGCATGGCGCTGACAGGCCTTGCTATGGCATGTACTGCACAAAACGCAACTGGCGGGTGTGAGTGACTACATCTTGCATTTTCTCCACAATTCTTGGGTCCAAAGACTTGCTTGTTTTTGCAGGTTGTAGAGCTATTCAGCAGCTTCCGAACAACGTCGAGTTTGTCTAGAATTTCCTATGTTAAGGTAGTTTTTGATCGAGACATAGAGAGGCGGTGTTGCATGGCGCTGACAGGCCTTGCTATGGCATGTACTGCACAAAACGCAACTGGCGGGTGTGAGTGACTACATCTTGCATTTTCTCCACAATTCTTGGGTCCAAAGACTTGCTTGTTTTTGCAGGTTGTAGAGCTATTCAGCAGCTTCCGAACAACGTCGAGTTTGTCTAGAATTTCCTATGTTAAGGTAGTTTTTGATCGAGACATAGAGAGGCGGTGTTGCATGGCGCTGACAGGCCTTGCTATGGCATGTACTGCACAAAACGCAACTGGCGGGTGTGAGTGACTACATCTTGCATTTTCTCCACAATTCTTGGGTCCAAAGACTTGCTTGTTTTTGCAGGTTGTAGAGCTATTCAGCAGCTTCCGAACAACGTCGAGTTTGTCTAGAATTTCCTATGTTAAGGTAGTTTTTGATCGAGACATAGAGAGGCGGTGTTGCATGGCGCTGACAGGCCTTGCTATGGC
This sequence comes from Patiria miniata, assembly GCF_015706575.1. Taxonomy (NCBI): domain Eukaryota; kingdom Metazoa; phylum Echinodermata; class Asteroidea; order Valvatida; family Asterinidae; genus Patiria; species Patiria miniata. The sequence goes on from NW_024037051.1 coordinate 17,605,792, forward strand.
ATGTACTGCACAAAACGCAACTGGCGGGTGTGAGTGACTACATCTTGCATTTTCTCCACAATTCTTGGGTCCAAAGACTTGCTTGTTTTTGCAGGTTGTAGAGCTATTCAGCAGCTTCCGAACAACGTCGAGTTTGTCTAGAATTTCCTATGTTAAGGTAGTTTTTGATCGAGACATAGAGAGGCGGTGTTGCATGGCGCTGACAGGCCTTGCTATGGCATGTACTGCACAAAACGCAACTGGCGGGTGTGAGTGACTACATCTTGCATTTTCTCCACAATTCTTGGGTCCAAAGACTTGCTTGTTTTTGCAGGTTGTAGAGCTATTCAGCAGCTTCCGAACAACGTCGAGTTTGTCTAGAATTTCCTATGTTAAGGTAGTTTTTGATCGAGACATAGAGAGGCGGTGTTGCATGGCGCTGACAGGCCTTGCTATGGCATGTACTGCACAAAACGCAACTGGCGGGTGTGAGTGACTACATCTTGCATTTTCTCCACAATTCTTGGGTCCAAAGACTTGCTTGTTTTTGCAGGTTGTAGAGCTATTCAGCAGCTTCCGAACAACGTCGAGTTTGTCTAGAATTTCCTATGTTAAGGTAGTTTTTGATCGAGACATAGAGAGGCGGTGTTGCATGGCGCTGACAGGCCTTGCTATGGCATGTACTGCACAAAACGCAACTGGCGGGTGTGAGTGACTACATCTTGCATTTTCTCCACAATTCTTGGGTCCAAAGACTTGCTTGTTTTTGCAGGTTGTAGAGCTATTCAGCAGCTTCCGAACAACGTCGAGTTTGTCTAGAATTTCCTATGTTAAGGTAGTTTTTGATCGAGACATAGAGAGGCGGTGTTGCATGGCGCTGACAGGCCTTGCTATGGCATGTACTGCACAAAACGCAACTGGCGGGTGTGAGTGACTACATCTTGCATTTTCTCCACAATTCTTGGGTCCAAAGACTTGCTTGTTTTTGCAGGTTGTAGAGCTATTCAGCAGCTTCCGAACAACGTCGAGTTTGTCTAGAATTTCCTATGTTAAGGTAGTTTTTGATCGAGACATAGAGAGGCGGTGTTGCATGGCGCTGACAGGCCTTGCTATGGCATGTACTGCACAAAACGCAACTGGCGGGTGTGAGTGACTACATCTTGCATTTTCTCCACAATTCTTGGGTCCAAAGACTTGCTTGTTTTTGCAGGTTGTAGAGCTATTCAGCAGCTTCCGAACAACGTCGAGTTTGTCTAGAATTTCCTATGTTAAGGTAGTTTTTGATCGAGACATAGAGAGGCGGTGTTGCATGGCGCTGACAGGCCTTGCTATGGCATGTACTGCACAAAACGCAACTGGCGGGTGTGAGTGACTACATCTTGCATTTTCTCCACAATTCTTGGGTCCAAAGACTTGCTTGTTTTTGCAGGTTGTAGAGCTATTCAGCAGCTTCCGAACAACGTCGAGTTTGTCTAGAATTTCCTATGTTAAGGTAGTTTTTGATCGAGACATAGAGAGGCGGTGTTGCATGGCGCTGACAGGCCTTGCTATGGCATGTACTGCACAAAACGCAACTGGCGGGTGTGAGTGACTACATCTTGCATTTTCTCCACAATTCTTGGGTCCAAAGACTTGCTTGTTTTTGCAGGTTGTAGAGCTATTCAGCAGCTTCCGAACAACGTCGAGTTTGTCTAGAATTTCCTATGTTAAGGTAGTTTTTGATCGAGACATAGAGAGGCGGTGTTGCATGGCGCTGACAGGCCTTGCTATGGCATGTACTGCACAAAACGCAACTGGCGGGTGTGAGTGACTACATCTTGCATTTTCTCCACAATTCTTGGGTCCAAAGACTTGCTTGTTTTTGCAGGTTGTAGAGCTATTCAGCAGCTTCCGAACAACGTCGAGTTTGTCTAGAATTTCCTATGTTAAGGTAGTTTTTGATCGAGACATAGAGAGGCGGTGTTGCATGGCGCTGACAGGCCTTGCTATGGCATGTACTGCACAAAACGCAACTGGCGGGTGTGAGTGACTACATCTTGCATTTTCTCCACAATTCTTGGGTCCAAAGACTTGCTTGTTTTTGCAGGTTGTAGAGCTATTCAGCAGCTTCCGAACAACGTCGAGTTTGTCTAGAATTTCCTATGTTAAGGTAGTTTTTGATCGAGACATAGAGAGGCGGTGTTGCATGGCGCTGACAGGCCTTGCTATGGCATGTACTGCACAAAACGCAACTGGCGGGTGTGAGTGACTACATCTTGCATTTTCTCCACAATTCTTGGGTCCAAAGACTTGCTTGTTTTTGCAGGTTGTAGAGCTATTCAGCAGCTTCCGAACAACGTCGAGTTTGTCTAGAATTTCCTATGTTAAGGTAGTTTTTGATCGAGACATAGAGAGGCGGTGTTGCATGGCGCTGACAGGCCTTGCTATGGCATGTACTGCACAAAACGCAACTGGCGGGTGTGAGTGACTACATCTTGCATTTTCTCCACAATTCTTGGGTCCAAAGACTTGCTTGTTTTTGCAGGTTGTAGAGCTATTCAGCAGCTTCCGAACAACGTCGAGTTTGTCTAGAATTTCCTATGTTAAGGTAGTTTTTGATCGAGACATAGAGAGGCGGTGTTGCATGGCGCTGACAGGCCTTGCTATGGCATGTACTGCACAAAACGCAACTGGCGGGTGTGAGTGACTACATCTTGCATTTTCTCCACAATTCTTGGGTCCAAAGACTTGCTTGTTTTTGCAGGTTGTAGAGCTATTCAGCAGCTTCCGAACAACGTCGAGTTTGTCTAGAATTTCCTATGTTAAGGTAGTTTTTGATCGAGACATAGAGAGGCGGTGTTGCATGGCGCTGACAGGCCTTGCTATGGCATGTACTGCACAAAACGCAACTGGCGGGTGTGAGTGACTACATCTTGCATTTTCTCCACAATTCTTGGGTCCAAAGACTTGCTTGTTTTTGCAGGTTGTAGAGCTATTCAGCAGCTTCCGAACAACGTCGAGTTTGTCTAGAATTTCCTATGTTAAGGTAGTTTTTGATCGAGACATAGAGAGGCGGTGTTGCATGGCGCTGACAGGCCTTGCTATGGCATGTACTGCACAAAACGCAACTGGCGGGTGTGAGTGACTACATCTTGCATTTTCTCCACAATTCTTGGGTCCAAAGACTTGCTTGTTTTTGCAGGTTGTAGAGCTATTCAGCAGCTTCCGAACAACGTCGAGTTTGTCTAGAATTTCCTATGTTAAGGTAGTTTTTGATCGAGACATAGAGAGGCGGTGTTGCATGGCGCTGACAGGCCTTGCTATGGCATGTACTGCACAAAACGCAACTGGCGGGTGTGAGTGACTACATCTTGCATTTTCTCCACAATTCTTGGGTCCAAAGACTTGCTTGTTTTTGCAGGTTGTAGAGCTATTCAGCAGCTTCCGAACAACGTCGAGTTTGTCTAGAATTTCCTATGTTAAGGTAGTTTTTGATCGAGACATAGAGAGGCGGTGTTGCATGGCGCTGACAGGCCTTGCTATGGCATGTACTGCACAAAACGCAACTGGCGGGTGTGAGTGACTACATCTTGCATTTTCTCCACAATTCTTGGGTCCAAAGACTTGCTTGTTTTTGCAGGTTGTAGAGCTATTCAGCAGCTTCCGAACAACGTCGAGTTTGTCTAGAATTTCCTATGTTAAGGTAGTTTTTGATCGAGACATAGAGAGGCGGTGTTGCATGGCGCTGACAGGCCTTGCTATGGCATGTACTGCACAAAACGCAACTGGCGGGTGTGAGTGACTACATCTTGCATTTTCTCCACAATTCTTGGGTCCAAAGACTTGCTTGTTTTTGCAGGTTGTAGAGCTATTCAGCAGCTTCCGAACAACGTCGAGTTTGTCTAGAATTTCCTATGTTAAGGTAGTTTTTGATCGAGACATAGAGAGGCGGTGTTGCATGGCGCTGACAGGCCTTGCTATGGCATGTACTGCACAAAACGCAACTGGCGGGTGTGAGTGACTACATCTTGCATTTTCTCCACAATTCTTGGGTCCAAAGACTTGCTTGTTTTTGCAGGTTGTAGAGCTATTCAGCAGCTTCCGAACAACGTCGAGTTTGTCTAGAATTTCCTATGTTAAGGTAGTTTTTGATCGAGACATAGAGAGGCGGTGTTGCATGGCGCTGACAGGCCTTGCTATGGCATGTACTGCACAAAACGCAACTGGCGGGTGTGAGTGACTACATCTTGCATTTTCTCCACAATTCTTGGGTCCAAAGACTTGCTTGTTTTTGCAGGTTGTAGAGCTATTCAGCAGCTTCCGAACAACGTCGAGTTTGTCTAGAATTTCCTATGTTAAGGTAGTTTTTGATCGAGACATAGAGAGGCGGTGTTGCATGGCGCTGACAGGCCTTGCTATGGCATGTACTGCACAAAACGCAACTGGCGGGTGTGAGTGACTACATCTTGCATTTTCTCCACAATTCTTGGGTCCAAAGACTTGCTTGTTTTTGCAGGTTGTAGAGCTATTCAGCAGCTTCCGAACAACGTCGAGTTTGTCTAGAATTTCCTATGTTAAGGTAGTTTTTGATCGAGACATAGAGAGGCGGTGTTGCATGGCGCTGACAGGCCTTGCTATGGCATGTACTGCACAAAACGCAACTGGCGGGTGTGAGTGACTACATCTTGCATTTTCTCCACAATTCTTGGGTCCAAAGACTTGCTTGTTTTTGCAGGTTGTAGAGCTATTCAGCAGCTTCCGAACAACGTCGAGTTTGTCTAGAATTTCCTATGTTAAGGTAGTTTTTGATCGAGACATAGAGAGGCGGTGTTGCATGGCGCTGACAGGCCTTGCTATGGCATGTACTGCACAAAACGCAACTGGCGGGTGTGAGTGACTACATCTTGCATTTTCTCCACAATTCTTGGGTCCAAAGACTTGCTTGTTTTTGCAGGTTGTAGAGCTATTCAGCAGCTTCCGAACAACGTCGAGTTTGTCTAGAATTTCCTATGTTAAGGTAGTTTTTGATCGAGACATAGAGAGGCGGTGTTGCATGGCGCTGACAGGCCTTGCTATGGCATGTACTGCACAAAACGCAACTGGCGGGTGTGAGTGACTACATCTTGCATTTTCTCCACAATTCTTGGGTCCAAAGACTTGCTTGTTTTTGCAGGTTGTAGAGCTATTCAGCAGCTTCCGAACAACGTCGAGTTTGTCTAGAATTTCCTATGTTAAGGTAGTTTTTGATCGAGACATAGAGAGGCGGTGTTGCATGGCGCTGACAGGCCTTGCTATGGCATGTACTGCACAAAACGCAACTGGCGGGTGTGAGTGACTACATCTTGCATTTTCTCCACAATTCTTGGGTCCAAAGACTTGCTTGTTTTTGCAGGTTGTAGAGCTATTCAGCAGCTTCCGAACAACGTCGAGTTTGTCTAGAATTTCCTATGTTAAGGTAGTTTTTGATCGAGACATAGAGAGGCGGTGTTGCATGGCGCTGACAGGCCTTGCTATGGCATGTACTGCACAAAACGCAACTGGCGGGTGTGAGTGACTACATCTTGCATTTTCTCCACAATTCTTGGGTCCAAAGACTTGCTTGTTTTTGCAGGTTGTAGAGCTATTCAGCAGCTTCCGAACAACGTCGAGTTTGTCTAGAATTTCCTATGTTAAGGTAGTTTTTGATCGAGACATAGAGAGGCGGTGTTGCATGGCGCTGACAGGCCTTGCTATGGCATGTACTGCACAAAACGCAACTGGCGGGTGTGAGTGACTACATCTTGCATTTTCTCCACAATTCTTGGGTCCAAAGACTTGCTTGTTTTTGCAGGTTGTAGAGCTATTCAGCAGCTTCCGAACAACGTCGAGTTTGTCTAGAATTTCCTATGTTAAGGTAGTTTTTGATCGAGACATAGAGAGGCGGTGTTGCATGGCGCTGACAGGCCTTGCTATGGCATGTACTGCACAAAACGCAACTGGCGGGTGTGAGTGACTACATCTTGCATTTTCTCCACAATTCTTGGGTCCAAAGACTTGCTTGTTTTTGCAGGTTGTAGAGCTATTCAGCAGCTTCCGAACAACGTCGAGTTTGTCTAGAATTTCCTATGTTAAGGTAGTTTTTGATCGAGACATAGAGAGGCGGTGTTGCATGGCGCTGACAGGCCTTGCTATGGCATGTACTGCACAAAACGCAACTGGCGGGTGTGAGTGACTACATCTTGCATTTTCTCCACAATTCTTGGGTCCAAAGACTTGCTTGTTTTTGCAGGTTGTAGAGCTATTCAGCAGCTTCCGAACAACGTCGAGTTTGTCTAGAATTTCCTATGTTAAGGTAGTTTTTGATCGAGACATAGAGAGGCGGTGTTGCATGGCGCTGACAGGCCTTGCTATGGCATGTACTGCACAAAACGCAACTGGCGGGTGTGAGTGACTACATCTTGCATTTTCTCCACAATTCTTGGGTCCAAAGACTTGCTTGTTTTTGCAGGTTGTAGAGCTATTCAGCAGCTTCCGAACAACGTCGAGTTTGTCTAGAATTTCCTATGTTAAGGTAGTTTTTGATCGAGACATAGAGAGGCGGTGTTGCATGGCGCTGACAGGCCTTGCTATGGCATGTACTGCACAAAACGCAACTGGCGGGTGTGAGTGACTACATCTTGCATTTTCTCCACAATTCTTGGGTCCAAAGACTTGCTTGTTTTTGCAGGTTGTAGAGCTATTCAGCAGCTTCCGAACAACGTCGAGTTTGTCTAGAATTTCCTATGTTAAGGTAGTTTTTGATCGAGACATAGAGAGGCGGTGTTGCATGGCGCTGACAGGCCTTGCTATGGCATGTACTGCACAAAACGCAACTGGCGGGTGTGAGTGACTACATCTTGCATTTTCTCCACAATTCTTGGGTCCAAAGACTTGCTTGTTTTTGCAGGTTGTAGAGCTATTCAGCAGCTTCCGAACAACGTCGAGTTTGTCTAGAATTTCCTATGTTAAGGTAGTTTTTGATCGAGACATAGAGAGGCGGTGTTGCATGGCGCTGACAGGCCTTGCTATGGCATGTACTGCACAAAACGCAACTGGCGGGTGTGAGTGACTACATCTTGCATTTTCTCCACAATTCTTGGGTCCAAAGACTTGCTTGTTTTTGCAGGTTGTAGAGCTATTCAGCAGCTTCCGAACAACGTCGAGTTTGTCTAGAATTTCCTATGTTAAGGTAGTTTTTGATCGAGACATAGAGAGGCGGTGTTGCATGGCGCTGACAGGCCTTGCTATGGCATGTACTGCACAAAACGCAACTGGCGGGTGTGAGTGACTACATCTTGCATTTTCTCCACAATTCTTGGGTCCAAAGACTTGCTTGTTTTTGCAGGTTGTAGAGCTATTCAGCAGCTTCCGAACAACGTCGAGTTTGTCTAGAATTTCCTATGTTAAGGTAGTTTTTGATCGAGACATAGAGAGGCGGTGTTGCATGGCGCTGACAGGCCTTGCTATGGCATGTACTGCACAAAACGCAACTGGCGGGTGTGAGTGACTACATCTTGCATTTTCTCCACAATTCTTGGGTCCAAAGACTTGCTTGTTTTTGCAGGTTGTAGAGCTATTCAGCAGCTTCCGAACAACGTCGAGTTTGTCTAGAATTTCCTATGTTAAGGTAGTTTTTGATCGAGACATAGAGAGGCGGTGTTGCATGGCGCTGACAGGCCTTGCTATGGCATGTACTGCACAAAACGCAACTGGCGGGTGTGAGTGACTACATCTTGCATTTTCTCCACAATTCTTGGGTCCAAAGACTTGCTTGTTTTTGCAGGTTGTAGAGCTATTCAGCAGCTTCCGAACAACGTCGAGTTTGTCTAGAATTTCCTATGTTAAGGTAGTTTTTGATCGAGACATAGAGAGGCGGTGTTGCATGGCGCTGACAGGCCTTGCTATGGCATGTACTGCACAAAACGCAACTGGCGGGTGTGAGTGACTACATCTTGCATTTTCTCCACAATTCTTGGGTCCAAAGACTTGCTTGTTTTTGCAGGTTGTAGAGCTATTCAGCAGCTTCCGAACAACGTCGAGTTTGTCTAGAATTTCCTATGTTAAGGTAGTTTTTGATCGAGACATAGAGAGGCGGTGTTGCATGGCGCTGACAGGCCTTGCTATGGCATGTACTGCACAAAACGCAACTGGCGGGTGTGAGTGACTACATCTTGCATTTTCTCCACAATTCTTGGGTCCAAAGACTTGCTTGTTTTTGCAGGTTGTAGAGCTATTCAGCAGCTTCCGAACAACGTCGAGTTTGTCTAGAATTTCCTATGTTAAGGTAGTTTTTGATCGAGACATAGAGAGGCGGTGTTGCATGGCGCTGACAGGCCTTGCTATGGCATGTACTGCACAAAACGCAACTGGCGGGTGTGAGTGACTACATCTTGCATTTTCTCCACAATTCTTGGGTCCAAAGACTTGCTTGTTTTTGCAGGTTGTAGAGCTATTCAGCAGCTTCCGAACAACGTCGAGTTTGTCTAGAATTTCCTATGTTAAGGTAGTTTTTGATCGAGACATAGAGAGGCGGTGTTGCATGGCGCTGACAGGCCTTGCTATGGCATGTACTGCACAAAACGCAACTGGCGGGTGTGAGTGACTACATCTTGCATTTTCTCCACAATTCTTGGGTCCAAAGACTTGCTTGTTTTTGCAGGTTGTAGAGCTATTCAGCAGCTTCCGAACAACGTCGAGTTTGTCTAGAATTTCCTATGTTAAGGTAGTTTTTGATCGAGACATAGAGAGGCGGTGTTGCATGGCGCTGACAGGCCTTGCTATGGCATGTACTGCACAAAACGCAACTGGCGGGTGTGAGTGACTACATCTTGCATTTTCTCCACAATTCTTGGGTCCAAAGACTTGCTTGTTTTTGCAGGTTGTAGAGCTATTCAGCAGCTTCCGAACAACGTCGAGTTTGTCTAGAATTTCCTATGTTAAGGTAGTTTTTGATCGAGACATAGAGAGGCGGTGTTGCATGGCGCTGACAGGCCTTGCTATGGCATGTACTGCACAAAACGCAACTGGCGGGTGTGAGTGACTACATCTTGCATTTTCTCCACAATTCTTGGGTCCAAAGACTTGCTTGTTTTTGCAGGTTGTAGAGCTATTCAGCAGCTTCCGAACAACGTCGAGTTTGTCTAGAATTTCCTATGTTAAGGTAGTTTTTGATCGAGACATAGAGAGGCGGTGTTGCATGGCGCTGACAGGCCTTGCTATGGCATGTACTGCACAAAACGCAACTGGCGGGTGTGAGTGACTACATCTTGCATTTTCTCCACAATTCTTGGGTCCAAAGACTTGCTTGTTTTTGCAGGTTGTAGAGCTATTCAGCAGCTTCCGAACAACGTCGAGTTTGTCTAGAATTTCCTATGTTAAGGTAGTTTTTGATCGAGACATAGAGAGGCGGTGTTGCATGGCGCTGACAGGCCTTGCTATGGCATGTACTGCACAAAACGCAACTGGCGGGTGTGAGTGACTACATCTTGCATTTTCTCCACAATTCTTGGGTCCAAAGACTTGCTTGTTTTTGCAGGTTGTAGAGCTATTCAGCAGCTTCCGAACAACGTCGAGTTTGTCTAGAATTTCCTATGTTAAGGTAGTTTTTGATCGAGACATAGAGAGGCGGTGTTGCATGGCGCTGACAGGCCTTGCTATGGCATGTACTGCACAAAACGCAACTGGCGGGTGTGAGTGACTACATCTTGCATTTTCTCCACAATTCTTGGGTCCAAAGACTTGCTTGTTTTTGCAGGTTGTAGAGCTATTCAGCAGCTTCCGAACAACGTCGAGTTTGTCTAGAATTTCCTATGTTAAGGTAGTTTTTGATCGAGACATAGAGAGGCGGTGTTGCATGGCGCTGACAGGCCTTGCTATGGCATGTACTGCACAAAACGCAACTGGCGGGTGTGAGTGACTACATCTTGCATTTTCTCCACAATTCTTGGGTCCAAAGACTTGCTTGTTTTTGCAGGTTGTAGAGCTATTCAGCAGCTTCCGAACAACGTCGAGTTTGTCTAGAATTTCCTATGTTAAGGTAGTTTTTGATCGAGACATAGAGAGGCGGTGTTGCATGGCGCTGACAGGCCTTGCTATGGCATGTACTGCACAAAACGCAACTGGCGGGTGTGAGTGACTACATCTTGCATTTTCTCCACAATTCTTGGGTCCAAAGACTTGCTTGTTTTTGCAGGTTGTAGAGCTATTCAGCAGCTTCCGAACAACGTCGAGTTTGTCTAGAATTTCCTATGTTAAGGTAGTTTTTGATCGAGACATAGAGAGGCGGTGTTGCATGGCGCTGACAGGCCTTGCTATGGCATGTACTGCACAAAACGCAACTGGCGGGTGTGAGTGACTACATCTTGCATTTTCTCCACAATTCTTGGGTCCAAAGACTTGCTTGTTTTTGCAGGTTGTAGAGCTATTCAGCAGCTTCCGAACAACGTCGAGTTTGTCTAGAATTTCCTATGTTAAGGTAGTTTTTGATCGAGACATAGAGAGGCGGTGTTGCATGGCGCTGACAGGCCTTGCTATGGCATGTACTGCACAAAACGCAACTGGCGGGTGTGAGTGACTACATCTTGCATTTTCTCCACAATTCTTGGGTCCAAAGACTTGCTTGTTTTTGCAGGTTGTAGAGCTATTCAGCAGCTTCCGAACAACGTCGAGTTTGTCTAGAATTTCCTATGTTAAGGTAGTTTTTGATCGAGACATAGAGAGGCGGTGTTGCATGGCGCTGACAGGCCTTGCTATGGCATGTACTGCACAAAACGCAACTGGCGGGTGTGAGTGACTACATCTTGCATTTTCTCCACAATTCTTGGGTCCAAAGACTTGCTTGTTTTTGCAGGTTGTAGAGCTATTCAGCAGCTTCCGAACAACGTCGAGTTTGTCTAGAATTTCCTATGTTAAGGTAGTTTTTGATCGAGACATAGAGAGGCGGTGTTGCATGGCGCTGACAGGCCTTGCTATGGCATGTACTGCACAAAACGCAACTGGCGGGTGTGAGTGACTACATCTTGCATTTTCTCCACAATTCTTGGGTCCAAAGACTTGCTTGTTTTTGCAGGTTGTAGAGCTATTCAGCAGCTTCCGAACAACGTCGAGTTTGTCTAGAATTTCCTATGTTAAGGTAGTTTTTGATCGAGACATAGAGAGGCGGTGTTGCATGGCGCTGACAGGCCTTGCTATGGCATGTACTGCACAAAACGCAACTGGCGGGTGTGAGTGACTACATCTTGCATTTTCTCCACAATTCTTGGGTCCAAAGACTTGCTTGTTTTTGCAGGTTGTAGAGCTATTCAGCAGCTTCCGAACAACGTCGAGTTTGTCTAGAATTTCCTATGTTAAGGTAGTTTTTGATCGAGACATAGAGAGGCGGTGTTGCATGGCGCTGACAGGCCTTGCTATGGCATGTACTGCACAAAACGCAACTGGCGGGTGTGAGTGACTACATCTTGCATTTTCTCCACAATTCTTGGGTCCAAAGACTTGCTTGTTTTTGCAGGTTGTAGAGCTATTCAGCAGCTTCCGAACAACGTCGAGTTTGTCTAGAATTTCCTATGTTAAGGTAGTTTTTGATCGAGACATAGAGAGGCGGTGTTGCATGGCGCTGACAGGCCTTGCTATGGCATGTACTGCACAAAACGCAACTGGCGGGTGTGAGTGACTACATCTTGCATTTTCTCCACAATTCTTGGGTCCAAAGACTTGCTTGTTTTTGCAGGTTGTAGAGCTATTCAGCAGCTTCCGAACAACGTCGAGTTTGTCTAGAATTTCCTATGTTAAGGTAGTTTTTGATCGAGACATAGAGAGGCGGTGTTGCATGGCGCTGACAGGCCTTGCTATGGCATGTACTGCACAAAACGCAACTGGCGGGTGTGAGTGACTACATCTTGCATTTTCTCCACAATTCTTGGGTCCAAAGACTTGCTTGTTTTTGCAGGTTGTAGAGCTATTCAGCAGCTTCCGAACAACGTCGAGTTTGTCTAGAATTTCCTATGTTAAGGTAGTTTTTGATCGAGACATAGAGAGGCGGTGTTGCATGGCGCTGACAGGCCTTGCTATGGCATGTACTGCACAAAACGCAACTGGCGGGTGTGAGTGACTACATCTTGCATTTTCTCCACAATTCTTGGGTCCAAAGACTTGCTTGTTTTTGCAGGTTGTAGAGCTATTCAGCAGCTTCCGAACAACGTCGAGTTTGTCTAGAATTTCCTATGTTAAGGTAGTTTTTGATCGAGACATAGAGAGGCGGTGTTGCATGGCGCTGACAGGCCTTGCTATGGCATGTACTGCACAAAACGCAACTGGCGGGTGTGAGTGACTACATCTTGCATTTTCTCCACAATTCTTGGGTCCAAAGACTTGCTTGTTTTTGCAGGTTGTAGAGCTATTCAGCAGCTTCCGAACAACGTCGAGTTTGTCTAGAATTTCCTATGTTAAGGTAGTTTTTGATCGAGACATAGAGAGGCGGTGTTGCATGGCGCTGACAGGCCTTGCTATGGCATGTACTGCACAAAACGCAACTGGCGGGTGTGAGTGACTACATCTTGCATTTTCTCCACAATTCTTGGGTCCAAAGACTTGCTTGTTTTTGCAGGTTGTAGAGCTATTCAGCAGCTTCCGAACAACGTCGAGTTTGTCTAGAATTTCCTATGTTAAGGTAGTTTTTGATCGAGACATAGAGAGGCGGTGTTGCATGGCGCTGACAGGCCTTGCTATGGCATGTACTGCACAAAACGCAACTGGCGGGTGTGAGTGACTACATCTTGCATTTTCTCCACAATTCTTGGGTCCAAAGACTTGCTTGTTTTTGCAGGTTGTAGAGCTATTCAGCAGCTTCCGAACAACGTCGAGTTTGTCTAGAATTTCCTATGTTAAGGTAGTTTTTGATCGAGACATAGAGAGGCGGTGTTGCATGGCGCTGACAGGCCTTGCTATGGCATGTACTGCACAAAACGCAACTGGCGGGTGTGAGTGACTACATCTTGCATTTTCTCCACAATTCTTGGGTCCAAAGACTTGCTTGTTTTTGCAGGTTGTAGAGCTATTCAGCAGCTTCCGAACAACGTCGAGTTTGTCTAGAATTTCCTATGTTAAGGTAGTTTTTGATCGAGACATAGAGAGGCGGTGTTGCATGGCGCTGACAGGCCTTGCTATGGCATGTACTGCACAAAACGCAACTGGCGGGTGTGAGTGACTACATCTTGCATTTTCTCCACAATTCTTGGGTCCAAAGACTTGCTTGTTTTTGCAGGTTGTAGAGCTATTCAGCAGCTTCCGAACAACGTCGAGTTTGTCTAGAATTTCCTATGTTAAGGTAGTTTTTGATCGAGACATAGAGAGGCGGTGTTGCATGGCGCTGACAGGCCTTGCTATGGCATGTACTGCACAAAACGCAACTGGCGGGTGTGAGTGACTACATCTTGCATTTTCTCCACAATTCTTGGGTCCAAAGACTTGCTTGTTTTTGCAGGTTGTAGAGCTATTCAGCAGCTTCCGAACAACGTCGAGTTTGTCTAGAATTTCCTATGTTAAGGTAGTTTTTGATCGAGACATAGAGAGGCGGTGTTGCATGGCGCTGACAGGCCTTGCTATGGCATGTACTGCACAAAACGCAACTGGCGGGTGTGAGTGACTACATCTTGCATTTTCTCCACAATTCTTGGGTCCAAAGACTTGCTTGTTTTTGCAGGTTGTAGAGCTATTCAGCAGCTTCCGAACAACGTCGAGTTTGTCTAGAATTTCCTATGTTAAGGTAGTTTTTGATCGAGACATAGAGAGGCGGTGTTGCATGGCGCTGACAGGCCTTGCTATGGCATGTACTGCACAAAACGCAACTGGCGGGTGTGAGTGACTACATCTTGCATTTTCTCCACAATTCTTGGGTCCAAAGACTTGCTTGTTTTTGCAGGTTGTAGAGCTATTCAGCAGCTTCCGAACAACGTCGAGTTTGTCTAGAATTTCCTATGTTAAGGTAGTTTTTGATCGAGACATAGAGAGGCGGTGTTGCATGGCGCTGACAGGCCTTGCTATGGCATGTACTGCACAAAACGCAACTGGCGGGTGTGAGTGACTACATCTTGCATTTTCTCCACAATTCTTGGGTCCAAAGACTTGCTTGTTTTTGCAGGTTGTAGAGCTATTCAGCAGCTTCCGAACAACGTCGAGTTTGTCTAGAATTTCCTATGTTAAGGTAGTTTTTGATCGAGACATAGAGAGGCGGTGTTGCATGGCGCTGACAGGCCTTGCTATGGCATGTACTGCACAAAACGCAACTGGCGGGTGTGAGTGACTACATCTTGCATTTTCTCCACAATTCTTGGGTCCAAAGACTTGCTTGTTTTTGCAGGTTGTAGAGCTATTCAGCAGCTTCCGAACAACGTCGAGTTTGTCTAGAATTTCCTATGTTAAGGTAGTTTTTGATCGAGACATAGAGAGGCGGTGTTGCATGGCGCTGACAGGCCTTGCTATGGCATGTACTGCACAAAACGCAACTGGCGGGTGTGAGTGACTACATCTTGCATTTTCTCCACAATTCTTGGGTCCAAAGACTTGCTTGTTTTTGCAGGTTGTAGAGCTATTCAGCAGCTTCCGAACAACGTCGAGTTTGTCTAGAATTTCCTATGTTAAGGTAGTTTTTGATCGAGACATAGAGAGGCGGTGTTGCATGGCGCTGACAGGCCTTGCTATGGCATGTACTGCACAAAACGCAACTGGCGGGTGTGAGTGACTACATCTTGCATTTTCTCCACAATTCTTGGGTCCAAAGACTTGCTTGTTTTTGCAGGTTGTAGAGCTATTCAGCAGCTTCCGAACAACGTCGAGTTTGTCTAGAATTTCCTATGTTAAGGTAGTTTTTGATCGAGACATAGAGAGGCGGTGTTGCATGGCGCTGACAGGCCTTGCTATGGCATGTACTGCACAAAACGCAACTGGCGGGTGTGAGTGACTACATCTTGCATTTTCTCCACAATTCTTGGGTCCAAAGACTTGCTTGTTTTTGCAGGTTGTAGAGCTATTCAGCAGCTTCCGAACAACGTCGAGTTTGTCTAGAATTTCCTATGTTAAGGTAGTTTTTGATCGAGACATAGAGAGGCGGTGTTGCATGGCGCTGACAGGCCTTGCTATGGCATGTACTGCACAAAACGCAACTGGCGGGTGTGAGTGACTACATCTTGCATTTTCTCCACAATTCTTGGGTCCAAAGACTTGCTTGTTTTTGCAGGTTGTAGAGCTATTCAGCAGCTTCCGAACAACGTCGAGTTTGTCTAGAATTTCCTATGTTAAGGTAGTTTTTGATCGAGACATAGAGAGGCGGTGTTGCATGGCGCTGACAGGCCTTGCTATGGCATGTACTGCACAAAACGCAACTGGCGGGTGTGAGTGACTACATCTTGCATTTTCTCCACAATTCTTGGGTCCAAAGACTTGCTTGTTTTTGCAGGTTGTAGAGCTATTCAGCAGCTTCCGAACAACGTCGAGTTTGTCTAGAATTTCCTATGTTAAGGTAGTTTTTGATCGAGACATAGAGAGGCGGTGTTGCATGGCGCTGACAGGCCTTGCTATGGCATGTACTGCACAAAACGCAACTGGCGGGTGTGAGTGACTACATCTTGCATTTTCTCCACAATTCTTGGGTCCAAAGACTTGCTTGTTTTTGCAGGTTGTAGAGCTATTCAGCAGCTTCCGAACAACGTCGAGTTTGTCTAGAATTTCCTATGTTAAGGTAGTTTTTGATCGAGACATAGAGAGGCGGTGTTGCATGGCGCTGACAGGCCTTGCTATGGCATGTACTGCACAAAACGCAACTGGCGGGTGTGAGTGACTACATCTTGCATTTTCTCCACAATTCTTGGGTCCAAAGACTTGCTTGTTTTTGCAGGTTGTAGAGCTATTCAGCAGCTTCCGAACAACGTCGAGTTTGTCTAGAATTTCCTATGTTAAGGTAGTTTTTGATCGAGACATAGAGAGGCGGTGTTGCATGGCGCTGACAGGCCTTGCTATGGCATGTACTGCACAAAACGCAACTGGCGGGTGTGAGTGACTACATCTTGCATTTTCTCCACAATTCTTGGGTCCAAAGACTTGCTTGTTTTTGCAGGTTGTAGAGCTATTCAGCAGCTTCCGAACAACGTCGAGTTTGTCTAGAATTTCCTATGTTAAGGTAGTTTTTGATCGAGACATAGAGAGGCGGTGTTGCATGGCGCTGACAGGCCTTGCTATGGCATGTACTGCACAAAACGCAACTGGCGGGTGTGAGTGACTACATCTTGCATTTTCTCCACAATTCTTGGGTCCAAAGACTTGCTTGTTTTTGCAGGTTGTAGAGCTATTCAGCAGCTTCCGAACAACGTCGAGTTTGTCTAGAATTTCCTATGTTAAGGTAGTTTTTGATCGAGACATAGAGAGGCGGTGTTGCATGGCGCTGACAGGCCTTGCTATGGCATGTACTGCACAAAACGCAACTGGCGGGTGTGAGTGACTACATCTTGCATTTTCTCCACAATTCTTGGGTCCAAAGACTTGCTTGTTTTTGCAGGTTGTAGAGCTATTCAGCAGCTTCCGAACAACGTCGAGTTTGTCTAGAATTTCCTATGTTAAGGTAGTTTTTGATCGAGACATAGAGAGGCGGTGTTGCATGGCGCTGACAGGCCTTGCTATGGCATGTACTGCACAAAACGCAACTGGCGGGTGTGAGTGACTACATCTTGCATTTTCTCCACAATTCTTGGGTCCAAAGACTTGCTTGTTTTTGCAGGTTGTAGAGCTATTCAGCAGCTTCCGAACAACGTCGAGTTTGTCTAGAATTTCCTATGTTAAGGTAGTTTTTGATCGAGACATAGAGAGGCGGTGTTGCATGGCGCTGACAGGCCTTGCTATGGCATGTACTGCACAAAACGCAACTGGCGGGTGTGAGTGACTACATCTTGCATTTTCTCCACAATTCTTGGGTCCAAAGACTTGCTTGTTTTTGCAGGTTGTAGAGCTATTCAGCAGCTTCCGAACAACGTCGAGTTTGTCTAGAATTTCCTATGTTAAGGTAGTTTTTGATCGAGACATAGAGAGGCGGTGTTGCATGGCGCTGACAGGCCTTGCTATGGCATGTACTGCACAAAACGCAACTGGCGGGTGTGAGTGACTACATCTTGCATTTTCTCCACAATTCTTGGGTCCAAAGACTTGCTTGTTTTTGCAGGTTGTAGAGCTATTCAGCAGCTTCCGAACAACGTCGAGTTTGTCTAGAATTTCCTATGTTAAGGTAGTTTTTGATCGAGACATAGAGAGGCGGTGTTGCATGGCGCTGACAGGCCTTGCTATGGCATGTACTGCACAAAACGCAACTGGCGGGTGTGAGTGACTACATCTTGCATTTTCTCCACAATTCTTGGGTCCAAAGACTTGCTTGTTTTTGCAGGTTGTAGAGCTATTCAGCAGCTTCCGAACAACGTCGAGTTTGTCTAGAATTTCCTATGTTAAGGTAGTTTTTGATCGAGACATAGAGAGGCGGTGTTGCATGGCGCTGACAGGCCTTGCTATGGCATGTACTGCACAAAACGCAACTGGCGGGTGTGAGTGACTACATCTTGCATTTTCTCCACAATTCTTGGGTCCAAAGACTTGCTTGTTTTTGCAGGTTGTAGAGCTATTCAGCAGCTTCCGAACAACGTCGAGTTTGTCTAGAATTTCCTATGTTAAGGTAGTTTTTGATCGAGACATAGAGAGGCGGTGTTGCATGGCGCTGACAGGCCTTGCTATGGCATGTACTGCACAAAACGCAACTGGCGGGTGTGAGTGACTACATCTTGCATTTTCTCCACAATTCTTGGGTCCAAAGACTTGCTTGTTTTTGCAGGTTGTAGAGCTATTCAGCAGCTTCCGAACAACGTCGAGTTTGTCTAGAATTTCCTATGTTAAGGTAGTTTTTGATCGAGACATAGAGAGGCGGTGTTGCATGGCGCTGACAGGCCTTGCTATGGCATGTACTGCACAAAACGCAACTGGCGGGTGTGAGTGACTACATCTTGCATTTTCTCCACAATTCTTGGGTCCAAAGACTTGCTTGTTTTTGCAGGTTGTAGAGCTATTCAGCAGCTTCCGAACAACGTCGAGTTTGTCTAGAATTTCCTATGTTAAGGTAGTTTTTGATCGAGACATAGAGAGGCGGTGTTGCATGGCGCTGACAGGCCTTGCTATGGCATGTACTGCACAAAACGCAACTGGCGGGTGTGAGTGACTACATCTTGCATTTTCTCCACAATTCTTGGGTCCAAAGACTTGCTTGTTTTTGCAGGTTGTAGAGCTATTCAGCAGCTTCCGAACAACGTCGAGTTTGTCTAGAATTTCCTATGTTAAGGTAGTTTTTGATCGAGACATAGAGAGGCGGTGTTGCATGGCGCTGACAGGCCTTGCTATGGCATGTACTGCACAAAACGCAACTGGCGGGTGTGAGTGACTACATCTTGCATTTTCTCCACAATTCTTGGGTCCAAAGACTTGCTTGTTTTTGCAGGTTGTAGAGCTATTCAGCAGCTTCCGAACAACGTCGAGTTTGTCTAGAATTTCCTATGTTAAGGTAGTTTTTGATCGAGACATAGAGAGGCGGTGTTGCATGGCGCTGACAGGCCTTGCTATGGCATGTACTGCACAAAACGCAACTGGCGGGTGTGAGTGACTACATCTTGCATTTTCTCCACAATTCTTGGGTCCAAAGACTTGCTTGTTTTTGCAGGTTGTAGAGCTATTCAGCAGCTTCCGAACAACGTCGAGTTTGTCTAGAATTTCCTATGTTAAGGTAGTTTTTGATCGAGACATAGAGAGGCGGTGTTGCATGGCGCTGACAGGCCTTGCTATGGCATGTACTGCACAAAACGCAACTGGCGGGTGTGAGTGACTACATCTTGCATTTTCTCCACAATTCTTGGGTCCAAAGACTTGCTTGTTTTTGCAGGTTGTAGAGCTATTCAGCAGCTTCCGAACAACGTCGAGTTTGTCTAGAATTTCCTATGTTAAGGTAGTTTTTGATCGAGACATAGAGAGGCGGTGTTGCATGGCGCTGACAGGCCTTGCTATGGCATGTACTGCACAAAACGCAACTGGCGGGTGTGAGTGACTACATCTTGCATTTTCTCCACAATTCTTGGGTCCAAAGACTTGCTTGTTTTTGCAGGTTGTAGAGCTATTCAGCAGCTTCCGAACAACGTCGAGTTTGTCTAGAATTTCCTATGTTAAGGTAGTTTTTGATCGAGACATAGAGAGGCGGTGTTGCATGGCGCTGACAGGCCTTGCTATGGCATGTACTGCACAAAACGCAACTGGCGGGTGTGAGTGACTACATCTTGCATTTTCTCCACAATTCTTGGGTCCAAAGACTTGCTTGTTTTTGCAGGTTGTAGAGCTATTCAGCAGCTTCCGAACAACGTCGAGTTTGTCTAGAATTTCCTATGTTAAGGTAGTTTTTGATCGAGACATAGAGAGGCGGTGTTGCATGGCGCTGACAGGCCTTGCTATGGCATGTACTGCACAAAACGCAACTGGCGGGTGTGAGTGACTACATCTTGCATTTTCTCCACAATTCTTGGGTCCAAAGACTTGCTTGTTTTTGCAGGTTGTAGAGCTATTCAGCAGCTTCCGAACAACGTCGAGTTTGTCTAGAATTTCCTATGTTAAGGTAGTTTTTGATCGAGACATAGAGAGGCGGTGTTGCATGGCGCTGACAGGCCTTGCTATGGCATGTACTGCACAAAACGCAACTGGCGGGTGTGAGTGACTACATCTTGCATTTTCTCCACAATTCTTGGGTCCAAAGACTTGCTTGTTTTTGCAGGTTGTAGAGCTATTCAGCAGCTTCCGAACAACGTCGAGTTTGTCTAGAATTTCCTATGTTAAGGTAGTTTTTGATCGAGACATAGAGAGGCGGTGTTGCATGGCGCTGACAGGCCTTGCTATGGCATGTACTGCACAAAACGCAACTGGCGGGTGTGAGTGACTACATCTTGCATTTTCTCCACAATTCTTGGGTCCAAAGACTTGCTTGTTTTTGCAGGTTGTAGAGCTATTCAGCAGCTTCCGAACAACGTCGAGTTTGTCTAGAATTTCCTATGTTAAGGTAGTTTTTGATCGAGACATAGAGAGGCGGTGTTGCATGGCGCTGACAGGCCTTGCTATGGCATGTACTGCACAAAACGCAACTGGCGGGTGTGAGTGACTACATCTTGCATTTTCTCCACAATTCTTGGGTCCAAAGACTTGCTTGTTTTTGCAGGTTGTAGAGCTATTCAGCAGCTTCCGAACAACGTCGAGTTTGTCTAGAATTTCCTATGTTAAGGTAGTTTTTGATCGAGACATAGAGAGGCGGTGTTGCATGGCGCTGACAGGCCTTGCTATGGCATGTACTGCACAAAACGCAACTGGCGGGTGTGAGTGACTACATCTTGCATTTTCTCCACAATTCTTGGGTCCAAAGACTTGCTTGTTTTTGCAGGTTGTAGAGCTATTCAGCAGCTTCCGAACAACGTCGAGTTTGTCTAGAATTTCCTATGTTAAGGTAGTTTTTGATCGAGACATAGAGAGGCGGTGTTGCATGGCGCTGACAGGCCTTGCTATGGCATGTACTGCACAAAACGCAACTGGCGGGTGTGAGTGACTACATCTTGCATTTTCTCCACAATTCTTGGGTCCAAAGACTTGCTTGTTTTTGCAGGTTGTAGAGCTATTCAGCAGCTTCCGAACAACGTCGAGTTTGTCTAGAATTTCCTATGTTAAGGTAGTTTTTGATCGAGACATAGAGAGGCGGTGTTGCATGGCGCTGACAGGCCTTGCTATGGCATGTACTGCACAAAACGCAACTGGCGGGTGTGAGTGACTACATCTTGCATTTTCTCCACAATTCTTGGGTCCAAAGACTTGCTTGTTTTTGCAGGTTGTAGAGCTATTCAGCAGCTTCCGAACAACGTCGAGTTTGTCTAGAATTTCCTATGTTAAGGTAGTTTTTGATCGAGACATAGAGAGGCGGTGTTGCATGGCGCTGACAGGCCTTGCTATGGCATGTACTGCACAAAACGCAACTGGCGGGTGTGAGTGACTACATCTTGCATTTTCTCCACAATTCTTGGGTCCAAAGACTTGCTTGTTTTTGCAGGTTGTAGAGCTATTCAGCAGCTTCCGAACAACGTCGAGTTTGTCTAGAATTTCCTATGTTAAGGTAGTTTTTGATCGAGACATAGAGAGGCGGTGTTGCATGGCGCTGACAGGCCTTGCTATGGCATGTACTGCACAAAACGCAACTGGCGGGTGTGAGTGACTACATCTTGCATTTTCTCCACAATTCTTGGGTCCAAAGACTTGCTTGTTTTTGCAGGTTGTAGAGCTATTCAGCAGCTTCCGAACAACGTCGAGTTTGTCTAGAATTTCCTATGTTAAGGTAGTTTTTGATCGAGACATAGAGAGGCGGTGTTGCATGGCGCTGACAGGCCTTGCTATGGCATGTACTGCACAAAACGCAACTGGCGGGTGTGAGTGACTACATCTTGCATTTTCTCCACAATTCTTGGGTCCAAAGACTTGCTTGTTTTTGCAGGTTGTAGAGCTATTCAGCAGCTTCCGAACAACGTCGAGTTTGTCTAGAATTTCCTATGTTAAGGTAGTTTTTGATCGAGACATAGAGAGGCGGTGTTGCATGGCGCTGACAGGCCTTGCTATGGCATGTACTGCACAAAACGCAACTGGCGGGTGTGAGTGACTACATCTTGCATTTTCTCCACAATTCTTGGGTCCAAAGACTTGCTTGTTTTTGCAGGTTGTAGAGCTATTCAGCAGCTTCCGAACAACGTCGAGTTTGTCTAGAATTTCCTATGTTAAGGTAGTTTTTGATCGAGACATAGAGAGGCGGTGTTGCATGGCGCTGACAGGCCTTGCTATGGCATGTACTGCACAAAACGCAACTGGCGGGTGTGAGTGACTACATCTTGCATTTTCTCCACAATTCTTGGGTCCAAAGACTTGCTTGTTTTTGCAGGTTGTAGAGCTATTCAGCAGCTTCCGAACAACGTCGAGTTTGTCTAGAATTTCCTATGTTAAGGTAGTTTTTGATCGAGACATAGAGAGGCGGTGTTGCATGGCGCTGACAGGCCTTGCTATGGCATGTACTGCACAAAACGCAACTGGCGGGTGTGAGTGACTACATCTTGCATTTTCTCCACAATTCTTGGGTCCAAAGACTTGCTTGTTTTTGCAGGTTGTAGAGCTATTCAGCAGCTTCCGAACAACGTCGAGTTTGTCTAGAATTTCCTATGTTAAGGTAGTTTTTGATCGAGACATAGAGAGGCGGTGTTGCATGGCGCTGACAGGCCTTGCTATGGCATGTACTGCACAAAACGCAACTGGCGGGTGTGAGTGACTACATCTTGCATTTTCTCCACAATTCTTGGGTCCAAAGACTTGCTTGTTTTTGCAGGTTGTAGAGCTATTCAGCAGCTTCCGAACAACGTCGAGTTTGTCTAGAATTTCCTATGTTAAGGTAGTTTTTGATCGAGACATAGAGAGGCGGTGTTGCATGGCGCTGACAGGCCTTGCTATGGCATGTACTGCACAAAACGCAACTGGCGGGTGTGAGTGACTACATCTTGCATTTTCTCCACAATTCTTGGGTCCAAAGACTTGCTTGTTTTTGCAGGTTGTAGAGCTATTCAGCAGCTTCCGAACAACGTCGAGTTTGTCTAGAATTTCCTATGTTAAGGTAGTTTTTGATCGAGACATAGAGAGGCGGTGTTGCATGGCGCTGACAGGCCTTGCTATGGCATGTACTGCACAAAACGCAACTGGCGGGTGTGAGTGACTACATCTTGCATTTTCTCCACAATTCTTGGGTCCAAAGACTTGCTTGTTTTTGCAGGTTGTAGAGCTATTCAGCAGCTTCCGAACAACGTCGAGTTTGTCTAGAATTTCCTATGTTAAGGTAGTTTTTGATCGAGACATAGAGAGGCGGTGTTGCATGGCGCTGACAGGCCTTGCTATGGCATGTACTGCACAAAACGCAACTGGCGGGTGTGAGTGACTACATCTTGCATTTTCTCCACAATTCTTGGGTCCAAAGACTTGCTTGTTTTTGCAGGTTGTAGAGCTATTCAGCAGCTTCCGAACAACGTCGAGTTTGTCTAGAATTTCCTATGTTAAGGTAGTTTTTGATCGAGACATAGAGAGGCGGTGTTGCATGGCGCTGACAGGCCTTGCTATGGCATGTACTGCACAAAACGCAACTGGCGGGTGTGAGTGACTACATCTTGCATTTTCTCCACAATTCTTGGGTCCAAAGACTTGCTTGTTTTTGCAGGTTGTAGAGCTATTCAGCAGCTTCCGAACAACGTCGAGTTTGTCTAGAATTTCCTATGTTAAGGTAGTTTTTGATCGAGACATAGAGAGGCGGTGTTGCATGGCGCTGACAGGCCTTGCTATGGCATGTACTGCACAAAACGCAACTGGCGGGTGTGAGTGACTACATCTTGCATTTTCTCCACAATTCTTGGGTCCAAAGACTTGCTTGTTTTTGCAGGTTGTAGAGCTATTCAGCAGCTTCCGAACAACGTCGAGTTTGTCTAGAATTTCCTATGTTAAGGTAGTTTTTGATCGAGACATAGAGAGGCGGTGTTGCATGGCGCTGACAGGCCTTGCTATGGCATGTACTGCACAAAACGCAACTGGCGGGTGTGAGTGACTACATCTTGCATTTTCTCCACAATTCTTGGGTCCAAAGACTTGCTTGTTTTTGCAGGTTGTAGAGCTATTCAGCAGCTTCCGAACAACGTCGAGTTTGTCTAGAATTTCCTATGTTAAGGTAGTTTTTGATCGAGACATAGAGAGGCGGTGTTGCATGGCGCTGACAGGCCTTGCTATGGCATGTACTGCACAAAACGCAACTGGCGGGTGTGAGTGACTACATCTTGCATTTTCTCCACAATTCTTGGGTCCAAAGACTTGCTTGTTTTTGCAGGTTGTAGAGCTATTCAGCAGCTTCCGAACAACGTCGAGTTTGTCTAGAATTTCCTATGTTAAGGTAGTTTTTGATCGAGACATAGAGAGGCGGTGTTGCATGGCGCTGACAGGCCTTGCTATGGCATGTACTGCACAAAACGCAACTGGCGGGTGTGAGTGACTACATCTTGCATTTTCTCCACAATTCTTGGGTCCAAAGACTTGCTTGTTTTTGCAGGTTGTAGAGCTATTCAGCAGCTTCCGAACAACGTCGAGTTTGTCTAGAATTTCCTATGTTAAGGTAGTTTTTGATCGAGACATAGAGAGGCGGTGTTGCATGGCGCTGACAGGCCTTGCTATGGCATGTACTGCACAAAACGCAACTGGCGGGTGTGAGTGACTACATCTTGCATTTTCTCCACAATTCTTGGGTCCAAAGACTTGCTTGTTTTTGCAGGTTGTAGAGCTATTCAGCAGCTTCCGAACAACGTCGAGTTTGTCTAGAATTTCCTATGTTAAGGTAGTTTTTGATCGAGACATAGAGAGGCGGTGTTGCATGGCGCTGACAGGCCTTGCTATGGCATGTACTGCACAAAACGCAACTGGCGGGTGTGAGTGACTACATCTTGCATTTTCTCCACAATTCTTGGGTCCAAAGACTTGCTTGTTTTTGCAGGTTGTAGAGCTATTCAGCAGCTTCCGAACAACGTCGAGTTTGTCTAGAATTTCCTATGTTAAGGTAGTTTTTGATCGAGACATAGAGAGGCGGTGTTGCATGGCGCTGACAGGCCTTGCTATGGCATGTACTGCACAAAACGCAACTGGCGGGTGTGAGTGACTACATCTTGCATTTTCTCCACAATTCTTGGGTCCAAAGACTTGCTTGTTTTTGCAGGTTGTAGAGCTATTCAGCAGCTTCCGAACAACGTCGAGTTTGTCTAGAATTTCCTATGTTAAGGTAGTTTTTGATCGAGACATAGAGAGGCGGTGTTGCATGGCGCTGACAGGCCTTGCTATGGCATGTACTGCACAAAACGCAACTGGCGGGTGTGAGTGACTACATCTTGCATTTTCTCCACAATTCTTGGGTCCAAAGACTTGCTTGTTTTTGCAGGTTGTAGAGCTATTCAGCAGCTTCCGAACAACGTCGAGTTTGTCTAGAATTTCCTATGTTAAGGTAGTTTTTGATCGAGACATAGAGAGGCGGTGTTGCATGGCGCTGACAGGCCTTGCTATGGCATGTACTGCACAAAACGCAACTGGCGGGTGTGAGTGACTACATCTTGCATTTTCTCCACAATTCTTGGGTCCAAAGACTTGCTTGTTTTTGCAGGTTGTAGAGCTATTCAGCAGCTTCCGAACAACGTCGAGTTTGTCTAGAATTTCCTATGTTAAGGTAGTTTTTGATCGAGACATAGAGAGGCGGTGTTGCATGGCGCTGACAGGCCTTGCTATGGCATGTACTGCACAAAACGCAACTGGCGGGTGTGAGTGACTACATCTTGCATTTTCTCCACAATTCTTGGGTCCAAAGACTTGCTTGTTTTTGCAGGTTGTAGAGCTATTCAGCAGCTTCCGAACAACGTCGAGTTTGTCTAGAATTTCCTATGTTAAGGTAGTTTTTGATCGAGACATAGAGAGGCGGTGTTGCATGGCGCTGACAGGCCTTGCTATGGCATGTACTGCACAAAACGCAACTGGCGGGTGTGAGTGACTACATCTTGCATTTTCTCCACAATTCTTGGGTCCAAAGACTTGCTTGTTTTTGCAGGTTGTAGAGCTATTCAGCAGCTTCCGAACAACGTCGAGTTTGTCTAGAATTTCCTATGTTAAGGTAGTTTTTGATCGAGACATAGAGAGGCGGTGTTGCATGGCGCTGACAGGCCTTGCTATGGCATGTACTGCACAAAACGCAACTGGCGGGTGTGAGTGACTACATCTTGCATTTTCTCCACAATTCTTGGGTCCAAAGACTTGCTTGTTTTTGCAGGTTGTAGAGCTATTCAGCAGCTTCCGAACAACGTCGAGTTTGTCTAGAATTTCCTATGTTAAGGTAGTTTTTGATCGAGACATAGAGAGGCGGTGTTGCATGGCGCTGACAGGCCTTGCTATGGCATGTACTGCACAAAACGCAACTGGCGGGTGTGAGTGACTACATCTTGCATTTTCTCCACAATTCTTGGGTCCAAAGACTTGCTTGTTTTTGCAGGTTGTAGAGCTATTCAGCAGCTTCCGAACAACGTCGAGTTTGTCTAGAATTTCCTATGTTAAGGTAGTTTTTGATCGAGACATAGAGAGGCGGTGTTGCATGGCGCTGACAGGCCTTGCTATGGCATGTACTGCACAAAACGCAACTGGCGGGTGTGAGTGACTACATCTTGCATTTTCTCCACAATTCTTGGGTCCAAAGACTTGCTTGTTTTTGCAGGTTGTAGAGCTATTCAGCAGCTTCCGAACAACGTCGAGTTTGTCTAGAATTTCCTATGTTAAGGTAGTTTTTGATCGAGACATAGAGAGGCGGTGTTGCATGGCGCTGACAGGCCTTGCTATGGCATGTACTGCACAAAACGCAACTGGCGGGTGTGAGTGACTACATCTTGCATTTTCTCCACAATTCTTGGGTCCAAAGACTTGCTTGTTTTTGCAGGTTGTAGAGCTATTCAGCAGCTTCCGAACAACGTCGAGTTTGTCTAGAATTTCCTATGTTAAGGTAGTTTTTGATCGAGACATAGAGAGGCGGTGTTGCATGGCGCTGACAGGCCTTGCTATGGCATGTACTGCACAAAACGCAACTGGCGGGTGTGAGTGACTACATCTTGCATTTTCTCCACAATTCTTGGGTCCAAAGACTTGCTTGTTTTTGCAGGTTGTAGAGCTATTCAGCAGCTTCCGAACAACGTCGAGTTTGTCTAGAATTTCCTATGTTAAGGTAGTTTTTGATCGAGACATAGAGAGGCGGTGTTGCATGGCGCTGACAGGCCTTGCTATGGCATGTACTGCACAAAACGCAACTGGCGGGTGTGAGTGACTACATCTTGCATTTTCTCCACAATTCTTGGGTCCAAAGACTTGCTTGTTTTTGCAGGTTGTAGAGCTATTCAGCAGCTTCCGAACAACGTCGAGTTTGTCTAGAATTTCCTATGTTAAGGTAGTTTTTGATCGAGACATAGAGAGGCGGTGTTGCATGGCGCTGACAGGCCTTGCTATGGCATGTACTGCACAAAACGCAACTGGCGGGTGTGAGTGACTACATCTTGCATTTTCTCCACAATTCTTGGGTCCAAAGACTTGCTTGTTTTTGCAGGTTGTAGAGCTATTCAGCAGCTTCCGAACAACGTCGAGTTTGTCTAGAATTTCCTATGTTAAGGTAGTTTTTGATCGAGACATAGAGAGGCGGTGTTGCATGGCGCTGACAGGCCTTGCTATGGCATGTACTGCACAAAACGCAACTGGCGGGTGTGAGTGACTACATCTTGCATTTTCTCCACAATTCTTGGGTCCAAAGACTTGCTTGTTTTTGCAGGTTGTAGAGCTATTCAGCAGCTTCCGAACAACGTCGAGTTTGTCTAGAATTTCCTATGTTAAGGTAGTTTTTGATCGAGACATAGAGAGGCGGTGTTGCATGGCGCTGACAGGCCTTGCTATGGCATGTACTGCACAAAACGCAACTGGCGGGTGTGAGTGACTACATCTTGCATTTTCTCCACAATTCTTGGGTCCAAAGACTTGCTTGTTTTTGCAGGTTGTAGAGCTATTCAGCAGCTTCCGAACAACGTCGAGTTTGTCTAGAATTTCCTATGTTAAGGTAGTTTTTGATCGAGACATAGAGAGGCGGTGTTGCATGGCGCTGACAGGCCTTGCTATGGCATGTACTGCACAAAACGCAACTGGCGGGTGTGAGTGACTACATCTTGCATTTTCTCCACAATTCTTGGGTCCAAAGACTTGCTTGTTTTTGCAGGTTGTAGAGCTATTCAGCAGCTTCCGAACAACGTCGAGTTTGTCTAGAATTTCCTATGTTAAGGTAGTTTTTGATCGAGACATAGAGAGGCGGTGTTGCATGGCGCTGACAGGCCTTGCTATGGCATGTACTGCACAAAACGCAACTGGCGGGTGTGAGTGACTACATCTTGCATTTTCTCCACAATTCTTGGGTCCAAAGACTTGCTTGTTTTTGCAGGTTGTAGAGCTATTCAGCAGCTTCCGAACAACGTCGAGTTTGTCTAGAATTTCCTATGTTAAGGTAGTTTTTGATCGAGACATAGAGAGGCGGTGTTGCATGGCGCTGACAGGCCTTGCTATGGCATGTACTGCACAAAACGCAACTGGCGGGTGTGAGTGACTACATCTTGCATTTTCTCCACAATTCTTGGGTCCAAAGACTTGCTTGTTTTTGCAGGTTGTAGAGCTATTCAGCAGCTTCCGAACAACGTCGAGTTTGTCTAGAATTTCCTATGTTAAGGTAGTTTTTGATCGAGACATAGAGAGGCGGTGTTGCATGGCGCTGACAGGCCTTGCTATGGCATGTACTGCACAAAACGCAACTGGCGGGTGTGAGTGACTACATCTTGCATTTTCTCCACAATTCTTGGGTCCAAAGACTTGCTTGTTTTTGCAGGTTGTAGAGCTATTCAGCAGCTTCCGAACAACGTCGAGTTTGTCTAGAATTTCCTATGTTAAGGTAGTTTTTGATCGAGACATAGAGAGGCGGTGTTGCATGGCGCTGACAGGCCTTGCTATGGCATGTACTGCACAAAACGCAACTGGCGGGTGTGAGTGACTACATCTTGCATTTTCTCCACAATTCTTGGGTCCAAAGACTTGCTTGTTTTTGCAGGTTGTAGAGCTATTCAGCAGCTTCCGAACAACGTCGAGTTTGTCTAGAATTTCCTATGTTAAGGTAGTTTTTGATCGAGACATAGAGAGGCGGTGTTGCATGGCGCTGACAGGCCTTGCTATGGCATGTACTGCACAAAACGCAACTGGCGGGTGTGAGTGACTACATCTTGCATTTTCTCCACAATTCTTGGGTCCAAAGACTTGCTTGTTTTTGCAGGTTGTAGAGCTATTCAGCAGCTTCCGAACAACGTCGAGTTTGTCTAGAATTTCCTATGTTAAGGTAGTTTTTGATCGAGACATAGAGAGGCGGTGTTGCATGGCGCTGACAGGCCTTGCTATGGCATGTACTGCACAAAACGCAACTGGCGGGTGTGAGTGACTACATCTTGCATTTTCTCCACAATTCTTGGGTCCAAAGACTTGCTTGTTTTTGCAGGTTGTAGAGCTATTCAGCAGCTTCCGAACAACGTCGAGTTTGTCTAGAATTTCCTATGTTAAGGTAGTTTTTGATCGAGACATAGAGAGGCGGTGTTGCATGGCGCTGACAGGCCTTGCTATGGCATGTACTGCACAAAACGCAACTGGCGGGTGTGAGTGACTACATCTTGCATTTTCTCCACAATTCTTGGGTCCAAAGACTTGCTTGTTTTTGCAGGTTGTAGAGCTATTCAGCAGCTTCCGAACAACGTCGAGTTTGTCTAGAATTTCCTATGTTAAGGTAGTTTTTGATCGAGACATAGAGAGGCGGTGTTGCATGGCGCTGACAGGCCTTGCTATGGCATGTACTGCACAAAACGCAACTGGCGGGTGTGAGTGACTACATCTTGCATTTTCTCCACAATTCTTGGGTCCAAAGACTTGCTTGTTTTTGCAGGTTGTAGAGCTATTCAGCAGCTTCCGAACAACGTCGAGTTTGTCTAGAATTTCCTATGTTAAGGTAGTTTTTGATCGAGACATAGAGAGGCGGTGTTGCATGGCGCTGACAGGCCTTGCTATGGCATGTACTGCACAAAACGCAACTGGCGGGTGTGAGTGACTACATCTTGCATTTTCTCCACAATTCTTGGGTCCAAAGACTTGCTTGTTTTTGCAGGTTGTAGAGCTATTCAGCAGCTTCCGAACAACGTCGAGTTTGTCTAGAATTTCCTATGTTAAGGTAGTTTTTGATCGAGACATAGAGAGGCGGTGTTGCATGGCGCTGACAGGCCTTGCTATGGCATGTACTGCACAAAACGCAACTGGCGGGTGTGAGTGACTACATCTTGCATTTTCTCCACAATTCTTGGGTCCAAAGACTTGCTTGTTTTTGCAGGTTGTAGAGCTATTCAGCAGCTTCCGAACAACGTCGAGTTTGTCTAGAATTTCCTATGTTAAGGTAGTTTTTGATCGAGACATAGAGAGGCGGTGTTGCATGGCGCTGACAGGCCTTGCTATGGCATGTACTGCACAAAACGCAACTGGCGGGTGTGAGTGACTACATCTTGCATTTTCTCCACAATTCTTGGGTCCAAAGACTTGCTTGTTTTTGCAGGTTGTAGAGCTATTCAGCAGCTTCCGAACAACGTCGAGTTTGTCTAGAATTTCCTATGTTAAGGTAGTTTTTGATCGAGACATAGAGAGGCGGTGTTGCATGGCGCTGACAGGCCTTGCTATGGCATGTACTGCACAAAACGCAACTGGCGGGTGTGAGTGACTACATCTTGCATTTTCTCCACAATTCTTGGGTCCAAAGACTTGCTTGTTTTTGCAGGTTGTAGAGCTATTCAGCAGCTTCCGAACAACGTCGAGTTTGTCTAGAATTTCCTATGTTAAGGTAGTTTTTGATCGAGACATAGAGAGGCGGTGTTGCATGGCGCTGACAGGCCTTGCTATGGCATGTACTGCACAAAACGCAACTGGCGGGTGTGAGTGACTACATCTTGCATTTTCTCCACAATTCTTGGGTCCAAAGACTTGCTTGTTTTTGCAGGTTGTAGAGCTATTCAGCAGCTTCCGAACAACGTCGAGTTTGTCTAGAATTTCCTATGTTAAGGTAGTTTTTGATCGAGACATAGAGAGGCGGTGTTGCATGGCGCTGACAGGCCTTGCTATGGCATGTACTGCACAAAACGCAACTGGCGGGTGTGAGTGACTACATCTTGCATTTTCTCCACAATTCTTGGGTCCAAAGACTTGCTTGTTTTTGCAGGTTGTAGAGCTATTCAGCAGCTTCCGAACAACGTCGAGTTTGTCTAGAATTTCCTATGTTAAGGTAGTTTTTGATCGAGACATAGAGAGGCGGTGTTGCATGGCGCTGACAGGCCTTGCTATGGCATGTACTGCACAAAACGCAACTGGCGGGTGTGAGTGACTACATCTTGCATTTTCTCCACAATTCTTGGGTCCAAAGACTTGCTTGTTTTTGCAGGTTGTAGAGCTATTCAGCAGCTTCCGAACAACGTCGAGTTTGTCTAGAATTTCCTATGTTAAGGTAGTTTTTGATCGAGACATAGAGAGGCGGTGTTGCATGGCGCTGACAGGCCTTGCTATGGCATGTACTGCACAAAACGCAACTGGCGGGTGTGAGTGACTACATCTTGCATTTTCTCCACAATTCTTGGGTCCAAAGACTTGCTTGTTTTTGCAGGTTGTAGAGCTATTCAGCAGCTTCCGAACAACGTCGAGTTTGTCTAGAATTTCCTATGTTAAGGTAGTTTTTGATCGAGACATAGAGAGGCGGTGTTGCATGGCGCTGACAGGCCTTGCTATGGCATGTACTGCACAAAACGCAACTGGCGGGTGTGAGTGACTACATCTTGCATTTTCTCCACAATTCTTGGGTCCAAAGACTTGCTTGTTTTTGCAGGTTGTAGAGCTATTCAGCAGCTTCCGAACAACGTCGAGTTTGTCTAGAATTTCCTATGTTAAGGTAGTTTTTGATCGAGACATAGAGAGGCGGTGTTGCATGGCGCTGACAGGCCTTGCTATGGCATGTACTGCACAAAACGCAACTGGCGGGTGTGAGTGACTACATCTTGCATTTTCTCCACAATTCTTGGGTCCAAAGACTTGCTTGTTTTTGCAGGTTGTAGAGCTATTCAGCAGCTTCCGAACAACGTCGAGTTTGTCTAGAATTTCCTATGTTAAGGTAGTTTTTGATCGAGACATAGAGAGGCGGTGTTGCATGGCGCTGACAGGCCTTGCTATGGCATGTACTGCACAAAACGCAACTGGCGGGTGTGAGTGACTACATCTTGCATTTTCTCCACAATTCTTGGGTCCAAAGACTTGCTTGTTTTTGCAGGTTGTAGAGCTATTCAGCAGCTTCCGAACAACGTCGAGTTTGTCTAGAATTTCCTATGTTAAGGTAGTTTTTGATCGAGACATAGAGAGGCGGTGTTGCATGGCGCTGACAGGCCTTGCTATGGCATGTACTGCACAAAACGCAACTGGCGGGTGTGAGTGACTACATCTTGCATTTTCTCCACAATTCTTGGGTCCAAAGACTTGCTTGTTTTTGCAGGTTGTAGAGCTATTCAGCAGCTTCCGAACAACGTCGAGTTTGTCTAGAATTTCCTATGTTAAGGTAGTTTTTGATCGAGACATAGAGAGGCGGTGTTGCATGGCGCTGACAGGCCTTGCTATGGCATGTACTGCACAAAACGCAACTGGCGGGTGTGAGTGACTACATCTTGCATTTTCTCCACAATTCTTGGGTCCAAAGACTTGCTTGTTTTTGCAGGTTGTAGAGCTATTCAGCAGCTTCCGAACAACGTCGAGTTTGTCTAGAATTTCCTATGTTAAGGTAGTTTTTGATCGAGACATAGAGAGGCGGTGTTGCATGGCGCTGACAGGCCTTGCTATGGCATGTACTGCACAAAACGCAACTGGCGGGTGTGAGTGACTACATCTTGCATTTTCTCCACAATTCTTGGGTCCAAAGACTTGCTTGTTTTTGCAGGTTGTAGAGCTATTCAGCAGCTTCCGAACAACGTCGAGTTTGTCTAGAATTTCCTATGTTAAGGTAGTTTTTGATCGAGACATAGAGAGGCGGTGTTGCATGGCGCTGACAGGCCTTGCTATGGCATGTACTGCACAAAACGCAACTGGCGGGTGTGAGTGACTACATCTTGCATTTTCTCCACAATTCTTGGGTCCAAAGACTTGCTTGTTTTTGCAGGTTGTAGAGCTATTCAGCAGCTTCCGAACAACGTCGAGTTTGTCTAGAATTTCCTATGTTAAGGTAGTTTTTGATCGAGACATAGAGAGGCGGTGTTGCATGGCGCTGACAGGCCTTGCTATGGCATGTACTGCACAAAACGCAACTGGCGGGTGTGAGTGACTACATCTTGCATTTTCTCCACAATTCTTGGGTCCAAAGACTTGCTTGTTTTTGCAGGTTGTAGAGCTATTCAGCAGCTTCCGAACAACGTCGAGTTTGTCTAGAATTTCCTATGTTAAGGTAGTTTTTGATCGAGACATAGAGAGGCGGTGTTGCATGGCGCTGACAGGCCTTGCTATGGCATGTACTGCACAAAACGCAACTGGCGGGTGTGAGTGACTACATCTTGCATTTTCTCCACAATTCTTGGGTCCAAAGACTTGCTTGTTTTTGCAGGTTGTAGAGCTATTCAGCAGCTTCCGAACAACGTCGAGTTTGTCTAGAATTTCCTATGTTAAGGTAGTTTTTGATCGAGACATAGAGAGGCGGTGTTGCATGGCGCTGACAGGCCTTGCTATGGCATGTACTGCACAAAACGCAACTGGCGGGTGTGAGTGACTACATCTTGCATTTTCTCCACAATTCTTGGGTCCAAAGACTTGCTTGTTTTTGCAGGTTGTAGAGCTATTCAGCAGCTTCCGAACAACGTCGAGTTTGTCTAGAATTTCCTATGTTAAGGTAGTTTTTGATCGAGACATAGAGAGGCGGTGTTGCATGGCGCTGACAGGCCTTGCTATGGCATGTACTGCACAAAACGCAACTGGCGGGTGTGAGTGACTACATCTTGCATTTTCTCCACAATTCTTGGGTCCAAAGACTTGCTTGTTTTTGCAGGTTGTAGAGCTATTCAGCAGCTTCCGAACAACGTCGAGTTTGTCTAGAATTTCCTATGTTAAGGTAGTTTTTGATCGAGACATAGAGAGGCGGTGTTGCATGGCGCTGACAGGCCTTGCTATGGCATGTACTGCACAAAACGCAACTGGCGGGTGTGAGTGACTACATCTTGCATTTTCTCCACAATTCTTGGGTCCAAAGACTTGCTTGTTTTTGCAGGTTGTAGAGCTATTCAGCAGCTTCCGAACAACGTCGAGTTTGTCTAGAATTTCCTATGTTAAGGTAGTTTTTGATCGAGACATAGAGAGGCGGTGTTGCATGGCGCTGACAGGCCTTGCTATGGCATGTACTGCACAAAACGCAACTGGCGGGTGTGAGTGACTACATCTTGCATTTTCTCCACAATTCTTGGGTCCAAAGACTTGCTTGTTTTTGCAGGTTGTAGAGCTATTCAGCAGCTTCCGAACAACGTCGAGTTTGTCTAGAATTTCCTATGTTAAGGTAGTTTTTGATCGAGACATAGAGAGGCGGTGTTGCATGGCGCTGACAGGCCTTGCTATGGCATGTACTGCACAAAACGCAACTGGCGGGTGTGAGTGACTACATCTTGCATTTTCTCCACAATTCTTGGGTCCAAAGACTTGCTTGTTTTTGCAGGTTGTAGAGCTATTCAGCAGCTTCCGAACAACGTCGAGTTTGTCTAGAATTTCCTATGTTAAGGTAGTTTTTGATCGAGACATAGAGAGGCGGTGTTGCATGGCGCTGACAGGCCTTGCTATGGCATGTACTGCACAAAACGCAACTGGCGGGTGTGAGTGACTACATCTTGCATTTTCTCCACAATTCTTGGGTCCAAAGACTTGCTTGTTTTTGCAGGTTGTAGAGCTATTCAGCAGCTTCCGAACAACGTCGAGTTTGTCTAGAATTTCCTATGTTAAGGTAGTTTTTGATCGAGACATAGAGAGGCGGTGTTGCATGGCGCTGACAGGCCTTGCTATGGCATGTACTGCACAAAACGCAACTGGCGGGTGTGAGTGACTACATCTTGCATTTTCTCCACAATTCTTGGGTCCAAAGACTTGCTTGTTTTTGCAGGTTGTAGAGCTATTCAGCAGCTTCCGAACAACGTCGAGTTTGTCTAGAATTTCCTATGTTAAGGTAGTTTTTGATCGAGACATAGAGAGGCGGTGTTGCATGGCGCTGACAGGCCTTGCTATGGCATGTACTGCACAAAACGCAACTGGCGGGTGTGAGTGACTACATCTTGCATTTTCTCCACAATTCTTGGGTCCAAAGACTTGCTTGTTTTTGCAGGTTGTAGAGCTATTCAGCAGCTTCCGAACAACGTCGAGTTTGTCTAGAATTTCCTATGTTAAGGTAGTTTTTGATCGAGACATAGAGAGGCGGTGTTGCATGGCGCTGACAGGCCTTGCTATGGCATGTACTGCACAAAACGCAACTGGCGGGTGTGAGTGACTACATCTTGCATTTTCTCCACAATTCTTGGGTCCAAAGACTTGCTTGTTTTTGCAGGTTGTAGAGCTATTCAGCAGCTTCCGAACAACGTCGAGTTTGTCTAGAATTTCCTATGTTAAGGTAGTTTTTGATCGAGACATAGAGAGGCGGTGTTGCATGGCGCTGACAGGCCTTGCTATGGCATGTACTGCACAAAACGCAACTGGCGGGTGTGAGTGACTACATCTTGCATTTTCTCCACAATTCTTGGGTCCAAAGACTTGCTTGTTTTTGCAGGTTGTAGAGCTATTCAGCAGCTTCCGAACAACGTCGAGTTTGTCTAGAATTTCCTATGTTAAGGTAGTTTTTGATCGAGACATAGAGAGGCGGTGTTGCATGGCGCTGACAGGCCTTGCTATGGCATGTACTGCACAAAACGCAACTGGCGGGTGTGAGTGACTACATCTTGCATTTTCTCCACAATTCTTGGGTCCAAAGACTTGCTTGTTTTTGCAGGTTGTAGAGCTATTCAGCAGCTTCCGAACAACGTCGAGTTTGTCTAGAATTTCCTATGTTAAGGTAGTTTTTGATCGAGACATAGAGAGGCGGTGTTGCATGGCGCTGACAGGCCTTGCTATGGCATGTACTGCACAAAACGCAACTGGCGGGTGTGAGTGACTACATCTTGCATTTTCTCCACAATTCTTGGGTCCAAAGACTTGCTTGTTTTTGCAGGTTGTAGAGCTATTCAGCAGCTTCCGAACAACGTCGAGTTTGTCTAGAATTTCCTATGTTAAGGTAGTTTTTGATCGAGACATAGAGAGGCGGTGTTGCATGGCGCTGACAGGCCTTGCTATGGCATGTACTGCACAAAACGCAACTGGCGGGTGTGAGTGACTACATCTTGCATTTTCTCCACAATTCTTGGGTCCAAAGACTTGCTTGTTTTTGCAGGTTGTAGAGCTATTCAGCAGCTTCCGAACAACGTCGAGTTTGTCTAGAATTTCCTATGTTAAGGTAGTTTTTGATCGAGACATAGAGAGGCGGTGTTGCATGGCGCTGACAGGCCTTGCTATGGCATGTACTGCACAAAACGCAACTGGCGGGTGTGAGTGACTACATCTTGCATTTTCTCCACAATTCTTGGGTCCAAAGACTTGCTTGTTTTTGCAGGTTGTAGAGCTATTCAGCAGCTTCCGAACAACGTCGAGTTTGTCTAGAATTTCCTATGTTAAGGTAGTTTTTGATCGAGACATAGAGAGGCGGTGTTGCATGGCGCTGACAGGCCTTGCTATGGCATGTACTGCACAAAACGCAACTGGCGGGTGTGAGTGACTACATCTTGCATTTTCTCCACAATTCTTGGGTCCAAAGACTTGCTTGTTTTTGCAGGTTGTAGAGCTATTCAGCAGCTTCCGAACAACGTCGAGTTTGTCTAGAATTTCCTATGTTAAGGTAGTTTTTGATCGAGACATAGAGAGGCGGTGTTGCATGGCGCTGACAGGCCTTGCTATGGCATGTACTGCACAAAACGCAACTGGCGGGTGTGAGTGACTACATCTTGCATTTTCTCCACAATTCTTGGGTCCAAAGACTTGCTTGTTTTTGCAGGTTGTAGAGCTATTCAGCAGCTTCCGAACAACGTCGAGTTTGTCTAGAATTTCCTATGTTAAGGTAGTTTTTGATCGAGACATAGAGAGGCGGTGTTGCATGGCGCTGACAGGCCTTGCTATGGCATGTACTGCACAAAACGCAACTGGCGGGTGTGAGTGACTACATCTTGCATTTTCTCCACAATTCTTGGGTCCAAAGACTTGCTTGTTTTTGCAGGTTGTAGAGCTATTCAGCAGCTTCCGAACAACGTCGAGTTTGTCTAGAATTTCCTATGTTAAGGTAGTTTTTGATCGAGACATAGAGAGGCGGTGTTGCATGGCGCTGACAGGCCTTGCTATGGCATGTACTGCACAAAACGCAACTGGCGGGTGTGAGTGACTACATCTTGCATTTTCTCCACAATTCTTGGGTCCAAAGACTTGCTTGTTTTTGCAGGTTGTAGAGCTATTCAGCAGCTTCCGAACAACGTCGAGTTTGTCTAGAATTTCCTATGTTAAGGTAGTTTTTGATCGAGACATAGAGAGGCGGTGTTGCATGGCGCTGACAGGCCTTGCTATGGCATGTACTGCACAAAACGCAACTGGCGGGTGTGAGTGACTACATCTTGCATTTTCTCCACAATTCTTGGGTCCAAAGACTTGCTTGTTTTTGCAGGTTGTAGAGCTATTCAGCAGCTTCCGAACAACGTCGAGTTTGTCTAGAATTTCCTATGTTAAGGTAGTTTTTGATCGAGACATAGAGAGGCGGTGTTGCATGGCGCTGACAGGCCTTGCTATGGCATGTACTGCACAAAACGCAACTGGCGGGTGTGAGTGACTACATCTTGCATTTTCTCCACAATTCTTGGGTCCAAAGACTTGCTTGTTTTTGCAGGTTGTAGAGCTATTCAGCAGCTTCCGAACAACGTCGAGTTTGTCTAGAATTTCCTATGTTAAGGTAGTTTTTGATCGAGACATAGAGAGGCGGTGTTGCATGGCGCTGACAGGCCTTGCTATGGCATGTACTGCACAAAACGCAACTGGCGGGTGTGAGTGACTACATCTTGCATTTTCTCCACAATTCTTGGGTCCAAAGACTTGCTTGTTTTTGCAGGTTGTAGAGCTATTCAGCAGCTTCCGAACAACGTCGAGTTTGTCTAGAATTTCCTATGTTAAGGTAGTTTTTGATCGAGACATAGAGAGGCGGTGTTGCATGGCGCTGACAGGCCTTGCTATGGCATGTACTGCACAAAACGCAACTGGCGGGTGTGAGTGACTACATCTTGCATTTTCTCCACAATTCTTGGGTCCAAAGACTTGCTTGTTTTTGCAGGTTGTAGAGCTATTCAGCAGCTTCCGAACAACGTCGAGTTTGTCTAGAATTTCCTATGTTAAGGTAGTTTTTGATCGAGACATAGAGAGGCGGTGTTGCATGGCGCTGACAGGCCTTGCTATGGCATGTACTGCACAAAACGCAACTGGCGGGTGTGAGTGACTACATCTTGCATTTTCTCCACAATTCTTGGGTCCAAAGACTTGCTTGTTTTTGCAGGTTGTAGAGCTATTCAGCAGCTTCCGAACAACGTCGAGTTTGTCTAGAATTTCCTATGTTAAGGTAGTTTTTGATCGAGACATAGAGAGGCGGTGTTGCATGGCGCTGACAGGCCTTGCTATGGCATGTACTGCACAAAACGCAACTGGCGGGTGTGAGTGACTACATCTTGCATTTTCTCCACAATTCTTGGGTCCAAAGACTTGCTTGTTTTTGCAGGTTGTAGAGCTATTCAGCAGCTTCCGAACAACGTCGAGTTTGTCTAGAATTTCCTATGTTAAGGTAGTTTTTGATCGAGACATAGAGAGGCGGTGTTGCATGGCGCTGACAGGCCTTGCTATGGCATGTACTGCACAAAACGCAACTGGCGGGTGTGAGTGACTACATCTTGCATTTTCTCCACAATTCTTGGGTCCAAAGACTTGCTTGTTTTTGCAGGTTGTAGAGCTATTCAGCAGCTTCCGAACAACGTCGAGTTTGTCTAGAATTTCCTATGTTAAGGTAGTTTTTGATCGAGACATAGAGAGGCGGTGTTGCATGGCGCTGACAGGCCTTGCTATGGCATGTACTGCACAAAACGCAACTGGCGGGTGTGAGTGACTACATCTTGCATTTTCTCCACAATTCTTGGGTCCAAAGACTTGCTTGTTTTTGCAGGTTGTAGAGCTATTCAGCAGCTTCCGAACAACGTCGAGTTTGTCTAGAATTTCCTATGTTAAGGTAGTTTTTGATCGAGACATAGAGAGGCGGTGTTGCATGGCGCTGACAGGCCTTGCTATGGCATGTACTGCACAAAACGCAACTGGCGGGTGTGAGTGACTACATCTTGCATTTTCTCCACAATTCTTGGGTCCAAAGACTTGCTTGTTTTTGCAGGTTGTAGAGCTATTCAGCAGCTTCCGAACAACGTCGAGTTTGTCTAGAATTTCCTATGTTAAGGTAGTTTTTGATCGAGACATAGAGAGGCGGTGTTGCATGGCGCTGACAGGCCTTGCTATGGCATGTACTGCACAAAACGCAACTGGCGGGTGTGAGTGACTACATCTTGCATTTTCTCCACAATTCTTGGGTCCAAAGACTTGCTTGTTTTTGCAGGTTGTAGAGCTATTCAGCAGCTTCCGAACAACGTCGAGTTTGTCTAGAATTTCCTATGTTAAGGTAGTTTTTGATCGAGACATAGAGAGGCGGTGTTGCATGGCGCTGACAGGCCTTGCTATGGCATGTACTGCACAAAACGCAACTGGCGGGTGTGAGTGACTACATCTTGCATTTTCTCCACAATTCTTGGGTCCAAAGACTTGCTTGTTTTTGCAGGTTGTAGAGCTATTCAGCAGCTTCCGAACAACGTCGAGTTTGTCTAGAATTTCCTATGTTAAGGTAGTTTTTGATCGAGACATAGAGAGGCGGTGTTGCATGGCGCTGACAGGCCTTGCTATGGCATGTACTGCACAAAACGCAACTGGCGGGTGTGAGTGACTACATCTTGCATTTTCTCCACAATTCTTGGGTCCAAAGACTTGCTTGTTTTTGCAGGTTGTAGAGCTATTCAGCAGCTTCCGAACAACGTCGAGTTTGTCTAGAATTTCCTATGTTAAGGTAGTTTTTGATCGAGACATAGAGAGGCGGTGTTGCATGGCGCTGACAGGCCTTGCTATGGCATGTACTGCACAAAACGCAACTGGCGGGTGTGAGTGACTACATCTTGCATTTTCTCCACAATTCTTGGGTCCAAAGACTTGCTTGTTTTTGCAGGTTGTAGAGCTATTCAGCAGCTTCCGAACAACGTCGAGTTTGTCTAGAATTTCCTATGTTAAGGTAGTTTTTGATCGAGACATAGAGAGGCGGTGTTGCATGGCGCTGACAGGCCTTGCTATGGCATGTACTGCACAAAACGCAACTGGCGGGTGTGAGTGACTACATCTTGCATTTTCTCCACAATTCTTGGGTCCAAAGACTTGCTTGTTTTTGCAGGTTGTAGAGCTATTCAGCAGCTTCCGAACAACGTCGAGTTTGTCTAGAATTTCCTATGTTAAGGTAGTTTTTGATCGAGACATAGAGAGGCGGTGTTGCATGGCGCTGACAGGCCTTGCTATGGCATGTACTGCACAAAACGCAACTGGCGGGTGTGAGTGACTACATCTTGCATTTTCTCCACAATTCTTGGGTCCAAAGACTTGCTTGTTTTTGCAGGTTGTAGAGCTATTCAGCAGCTTCCGAACAACGTCGAGTTTGTCTAGAATTTCCTATGTTAAGGTAGTTTTTGATCGAGACATAGAGAGGCGGTGTTGCATGGCGCTGACAGGCCTTGCTATGGCATGTACTGCACAAAACGCAACTGGCGGGTGTGAGTGACTACATCTTGCATTTTCTCCACAATTCTTGGGTCCAAAGACTTGCTTGTTTTTGCAGGTTGTAGAGCTATTCAGCAGCTTCCGAACAACGTCGAGTTTGTCTAGAATTTCCTATGTTAAGGTAGTTTTTGATCGAGACATAGAGAGGCGGTGTTGCATGGCGCTGACAGGCCTTGCTATGGCATGTACTGCACAAAACGCAACTGGCGGGTGTGAGTGACTACATCTTGCATTTTCTCCACAATTCTTGGGTCCAAAGACTTGCTTGTTTTTGCAGGTTGTAGAGCTATTCAGCAGCTTCCGAACAACGTCGAGTTTGTCTAGAATTTCCTATGTTAAGGTAGTTTTTGATCGAGACATAGAGAGGCGGTGTTGCATGGCGCTGACAGGCCTTGCTATGGCATGTACTGCACAAAACGCAACTGGCGGGTGTGAGTGACTACATCTTGCATTTTCTCCACAATTCTTGGGTCCAAAGACTTGCTTGTTTTTGCAGGTTGTAGAGCTATTCAGCAGCTTCCGAACAACGTCGAGTTTGTCTAGAATTTCCTATGTTAAGGTAGTTTTTGATCGAGACATAGAGAGGCGGTGTTGCATGGCGCTGACAGGCCTTGCTATGGCATGTACTGCACAAAACGCAACTGGCGGGTGTGAGTGACTACATCTTGCATTTTCTCCACAATTCTTGGGTCCAAAGACTTGCTTGTTTTTGCAGGTTGTAGAGCTATTCAGCAGCTTCCGAACAACGTCGAGTTTGTCTAGAATTTCCTATGTTAAGGTAGTTTTTGATCGAGACATAGAGAGGCGGTGTTGCATGGCGCTGACAGGCCTTGCTATGGCATGTACTGCACAAAACGCAACTGGCGGGTGTGAGTGACTACATCTTGCATTTTCTCCACAATTCTTGGGTCCAAAGACTTGCTTGTTTTTGCAGGTTGTAGAGCTATTCAGCAGCTTCCGAACAACGTCGAGTTTGTCTAGAATTTCCTATGTTAAGGTAGTTTTTGATCGAGACATAGAGAGGCGGTGTTGCATGGCGCTGACAGGCCTTGCTATGGCATGTACTGCACAAAACGCAACTGGCGGGTGTGAGTGACTACATCTTGCATTTTCTCCACAATTCTTGGGTCCAAAGACTTGCTTGTTTTTGCAGGTTGTAGAGCTATTCAGCAGCTTCCGAACAACGTCGAGTTTGTCTAGAATTTCCTATGTTAAGGTAGTTTTTGATCGAGACATAGAGAGGCGGTGTTGCATGGCGCTGACAGGCCTTGCTAT
Source organism: Patiria miniata (assembly GCF_015706575.1). Classification (NCBI taxonomy): domain Eukaryota; kingdom Metazoa; phylum Echinodermata; class Asteroidea; order Valvatida; family Asterinidae; genus Patiria; species Patiria miniata. The sequence goes on from NW_024037051.1 coordinate 17,647,837, forward strand.
GGCATGTACTGCACAAAACGCAACTGGCGGGTGTGAGTGACTACATCTTGCATTTTCTCCACAATTCTTGGGTCAAAGACTTGCTTGTTTTGCAGGTTGTAGAGCTATTCAGCAGCTTCCGAACAACGTCGAGTTTGTCTAGAATTTCCTATGTTAAGGTAGTTTTTGATCGAGACATAGAGAGGCGGTGTTGCATGGCGCTGACAGGCCTTGCTATGGCATGTACTGCACAAAACGCAACTGGCGGGTGTGAGTGACTACATCTTGCATTTTCTCCACAATTCTTGGGTCCAAAGACTTGCTTGTTTTTGCAGGTTGTAGAGCTATTCAGCAGCTTCCGAACAACGTCGAGTTTGTCTAGAATTTCCTATGTTAAGGTAGTTTTTGATCGAGACATAGAGAGGCGGTGTTGCATGGCGCTGACAGGCCTTGCTATGGCATGTACTGCACAAAACGCAACTGGCGGGTGTGAGTGACTACATCTTGCATTTTCTCCACAATTCTTGGGTCAAAGACTTGCTTGTTTTTGCAGGTTGTAGAGCTATTCAGCAGCTTCCGAACAACGTCGAGTTTGTCTAGAATTTCCTATGTTAAGGTAGTTTTTGATCGAGACATAGAGAGGCGGTGTTGCATGGCGCTGACAGGCCTTGCTATGGCATGTACTGCACAAAACGCAACTGGCGGGTGTGAGTGACTACATCTTGCATTTTCTCCACAATTCTTGGGTCCAAAGACTTGCTTGTTTTTGCAGGTTGTAGAGCTATTCAGCAGCTTCCGAACAACGTCGAGTTTGTCTAGAATTTCCTATGTTAAGGTAGTTTTTGATCGAGACATAGAGAGGCGGTGTTGCATGGCGCTGACAGGCCTTGCTATGGCATGTACTGCACAAAACGCAACTGGCGGGTGTGAGTGACTACATCTTGCATTTTCTCCACAATTCTTGGGTCCAAAGACTTGCTTGTTTTTGCAGGTTGTAGAGCTATTCAGCAGCTTCCGAACAACGTCGAGTTTTCTAGAATTTCTATGTTAAGTAGTTGAGTGACTACATCTTGCATTTTCTCCACAATTCTTGGGTCCAAAGACTTGCTTGTTTTTGCAGGTTGTAGAGCTATTCAGCAGCTTCCGAACAACGTCGAGTTTGTCTAGAATTTCCTATGTTAAGGTAGTTTTTGATCGAGACATAGAGAGGCGGTGTTGCATGGCGCTGACAGGCCTTGCTATGGCATGTACTGCACAAAACGCAACTGGCGGGTGTGAGTGACTACATCTTGCATTTTCTCCACAATTCTTGGGTCCAAAGACTTGCTTGTTTTTGCAGGTTGTAGAGCTATTCAGCAGCTTCCGAACAACGTCGAGTTTGTCTAGAATTTCCTATGTTAAGGTAGTTTTTGATCGAGACATAGAGAGGCGGTGTTGCATGGCGCTGACAGGCCTTGCTATGGCATGTACTGCACAAAACGCAACTGGCGGGTGTGAGTGACTACATCTTGCATTTTCTCCACAATTCTTGGGTCCAAAGACTTGCTTGTTTTTGCAGGTTGTAGAGCTATTCAGCAGCTTCCGAACAACGTCGAGTTTGTCTAGAATTTCCTATG
>NW_024037051.1:17649931-17678591 GCF_015706575.1 Patiria miniata
AGCTCTACACCTGCAAAAACAAGCAAGTCTTTGGACCCAAGAATTGTGGAGAAAATGCAAATGTAGTCACTCACATCCCCATTGCGTTTTGTGCAGTACACCCATAGCAAGGCCTGTCCGCGCCATGCAACACACCGCCTCTCTATGTCTCGATCAAAAACTACCTTAACATAGGAAAATTCCTAGACAAAACTCGACGTTGTTCGGCAAGCTGCTGAATAGCTCTACAACCTGCAAAAAACAAGCAAGTCTTTAGACCCAGGAATTGTGAGAAAATGCAAGATGTAGTCACTCACACCCGCCAGTTGCGTTTTGTGCAGTACATGCCATAGCAAGGCCTGTCAGCGCCATGCAACACCGCCTCTCTATGTCTCGATCAAAAACTACCTTAACATAGGAAATTCTAGACAACTCGACGTTGTTCGGAAGCTGCTGAATAGCTCTACAACCTGCAAAAACAAGCAAGTCTTTGGACCCAAGAATTGTGGAGAAAATTGCAAGATGTAGTCACTCACACCCGCCAGTTGCGTTTTGTGCAGTACATGCCATAGCAAGGGCCTGTCAGCGACATGCAACACCGCCTCTCTATGTCTCGATCAAAAACTACCTTAACATAGGAAAAATTCTAAACAAACTCGACGTTGTTCGGAAGCTGCTGAATAGCTCTACAACCTGCAAAAACAGCAAGTCTTTAGACCAAGAATTGTGGAGAAAATGCAAGTGTAGTCACTCTACACCGCGCAGTTGCGTTTTGTGCAGTACATGCCATAGCAAGGCCTGTCAGCGCCCTGCAACACCGCCTCTCTATGTCTCGATCAAAACTACCTTAACATAGGAATTCTAGACAAACTCGACGTTGTCGGAAGCTGCTGAATAGCTCTACAACCTGCAAAAACAAGCAAGTCTTTGGACCCAAGAATTGTGGAGAAAATGCAAGATGTAGTCACTCACACCCGCCAGTTGCGTTTTGTGGCAGTACATGCCATAGCAAGGCCTGTCAGCGCCATGCAACACCGCCTCTCTATGTCTCTCGATCAAAAACTACCTTAACATAGGAAATTCTAGACAAACTCGACGTTGTTCGGAAGCTGCTGAATAGCTCTACAACCTGCAAAAACAAGCAAGTCTTTGACCCAAGAATTGTGGAGAAAATGCAAGATGTAGTCACTCACACCCGCCAGTTGCGTTTTGTGCAGTACATGCCATAGCAAGGCCTGTCAGCGCCATGCAACACCGCCTCTCTATGTCTCGATCAAAAACTACCTTAACATAGGAAATTCTAGACAAACTCGACGTTGTTCGGAAGCTGCTGAATAGCTCTACAACCTGCAAAAACAAGCAAGTCTTTGGACCCAAGAATTGTGGAGAAAATGCAAGATGTAGTCACCACACACCCGCCAGTTGCGTTTTGTGCAGACATGCCATAGCAAGGCCTGTCAGCGCCATGCAACACCGCCGCCTCTCTATGTCTCGATCAAAAACTACCTTAACATAGAAATTCTAGACAAACTCGACGTTGTTCGGAAGCTGCTGAATAGCTCTACAACCTGCAAAAACAAGCAAGTCTTTAGACCCAAGAATTGTGGAGAAAATGCAAGATGTAGTCACTCACACCCGCCAGTTGCGTTTGTGCAGTATCATGCCATAGCAAGGCCTGTCAGCGCCATGCAACACCCGCCACTCTATGTCTCGATCAAAAACTACCTTAACATAGGAAATTCTAGACAAACTCGACGTTGTTCGGAAGCTGCTGATAGCTCTACAACCTGCAAAAACAAGCAAGTCTTTGGACCCAAGAATTGTGGAGAAAATGCAAGATGTAGTCACTCACACCCGCCAGTTGCGTTTTGTCCAGTACATGCCATAGCAAGGCCTGTCAGCGCCATGCAACACCGCCTCTCTATGTCTCGATCAAAACTACCTTAACATAGAAAATTCTAGACAAACTCGACGTTGTTCGGAAGCTGCTGAATAGCTCTACAACCTGCAAAAACAAGCAAGTCTTTGGACTCAAGAATTGTGGAGAAAATGCAAGATGTAGTCACTCACACACCCGCCAGTTGCGTTTTGTCCAGTACATGCCATAGCAAGGCCTGTCAGCGCCATGCAACACCGCCTCTCTATGTCTCGATCAAAAACTACTTAACATAGGAAATTCTAGACAACTCGACGTTGTTCGGAAGCTGCTGAATAGCTCTACAACCTGCAAAAACAAGCAAGTCTTTGGACCCAAGAATTGTGGAGAAAATGCAAGATGTAGTCACTCCACCCGCCAGTTGCGTTTTGTGCAGTACATGCCATAGCAAGGCCTGTCAGCGCCATGCAAACACCGCCTCTCTATGTCTCGATCAAAACTACCTTAACATAGGAAATTCTAGACAAACTCGACGTTGTTCGGAAGCTGCTGAATAGCTCTACAACCTGCAAAAACAAGCAAGTCTTTGGACCCAAGAATTGTGGAGAAAATGCAAGATGTAGTCACTCACACCCGCCAGTTGCGTTTTGTGCAGTACATGCCATAGCAAGGCCTGTCAGCGCCATGCAACACCGCCCTCTCTATGTCTCGATCAAAAACTACCTTAACATAGAAAATTCTAAACAAACTCGACGTTGTTCGGAAGCTGCTGAATAGCTCTACAACCTGCAAAAACAAGCAAGTCTTTGGACCCAAGAATTGTGGAGAAAATGCAAGATGTAGTCACTCACACCCGCCAGTTGCGTTTTGTGCAGTACATGCCATAGCAAGGCCTGTCAGCGCCATGCAACACCGCCTCTCTATGTCTCGTCGTCAAAAAAACTACCTTACATAGGAAATTCTAGACAAACTCGACGTTGTTCGGAAGCTGCTGAATAGCTCTACAACCTGCAAAACAAGCAAGTCTTTGGACCCAAGAATTGTGGAGAAAATGCAAGATGTAGTCACTCACACCCGCCAGTTGCGTTTTGTGCAGTACATGCCATAGCAAGGCTGTCAGCGCCATGCAACACCGCCTCTCTATGTCTCGATCAAAAACTACCTTAACATAGAAATTCTAGACAAACTCGACGTTGTTCGGAAGCTGCTGAATAGCTCTACAACCTGCAAAAACAAGCAAGTCTTTGGACTCAAGAATTGTGGAGAAAATGCAAGATGTAGTCACTCACACCCGCCAGTTGCGTTTTGTGCAGTACATGCCATAGCAAGGCCTGTCAGCGCCATGCAACACCGCCTCTCTATGTCTCGATCAAAAACTACCTTAACATAGGAATTCTAGACAAACTCGACGTTGTTCGGAAGCTGCTGAATAGCTCTACAACCTGCAAAAACAAGCAAGTCTTTGGACCCAAGAATTGTGGAGAAAATGCAAGATGTAGTCACTCACACCCGCCAGTTGCGTTTTGTGCAGTACATGCCATAGCAAGGCCTGTCAGCGCCATGCAACACCGCCTCTCTATGTCTCTCAAAAACTACCTTAACATAGGAATTCTAGACAAACTCGACGTTGTTCGGAAGCTGCTGAATAGCTCACAACCTGCAAAAACAAGCAAGTCTTTAGACCCAAGAATTGTGGAGAAAATGCAAGATGTAGTCACTCACACCCGCCAGTTGCGTTTTGTGCAGTACATGCCATAGCAAGCCTGTCAGCGCCCATGCAACACACGCCTCTCTATGTCTCGATCAAAAACTACCTTAACATAGGAAATTCTAGACAACTCGACGTTGTTCGGAAGCTGCTGAATAGCTCTACAACCTGCAAAAACAAGCAAGTCTTTGGACCCAAGAATTGTGGAGAAAATGCAAGATGTAGTCACTCACACCACACCCGCCAGTTGCGTTTTGTGCAGTACATGCCATAGCAAGGCCTGTCAGCGCCATGCAACACCGCCTCTCTATGTCTCGATCAAAAACTACCTTAACATAGGAAATTCTAGACAAACTCGACGTTGTTCGGAAGCTGCTGAATAGCTCTACAACCTGCAAAACAAGCAAGTCTTTAGACCCAAGAATTGTGGAGAAAATGCAAGATGTAGTCACTCACACCCGCCAGTTGCGTTTTGTGCAGTACATGCCATAGCAAGGCCTGTCAGCGCCATGCAACAACACCGCCTCTCTATGTCTCGATCAAAAACTACCTTAACATAGGAAATTCTAGACAAACTCGACGTTGTTCGGAAGCTGCTGAATAGCTCTACAACCTGCAAAACAAGCAAGTCTTTGGACCCAAGAATTGTGGAGAAAATGCAAGATGTAGTCACTCACACCCGCCAGTTGCGTTTTGTGCAGTACATGCCATAGCAAGGCCTGTCAGCGCCATGCAACACCGCCTCTCTATGTCTCGATCAAAAACTACCTTAACATAGAAAATTCTAGACAAACTCGACGTTGTTCGGAAGCTGCTGAATAGCTCTACAACCTGCAAAAACAAGCAAGTCTTTGACCCAAGAATTGTGGAGAAAATGCAAGATGTAGTCACTCACCACCCGCCAGTTGCGTTTTGTGCAGTACATGCCATAGCAAGGCCTGTCAGCGCCATGCAACACACGCCTCTCTATGTCTCGATCAAAAACTACCTTAACATAGGAAATTCTAGACAAACTCGACGTTGTTCGGAAGCTGCTGAATAGCTCTACAACCTGCAAAAACAAGCAAGTCTTTGGACCAAGAATTGTGGAGAAATGCAAGATGTAGTCACTCACTCACCACCGCCATAGTTGCGTTTTTTGCAGTACATGCCATAGCAAGGCCTGTCAGCGCCATGCAACACCGCCTCTCTATGTCTCGATCAAAACTACCTTAACATAGGAAATTCTAGACAAACTCGACGTTGTTCGGAAGCTGCTGAATAGCTCTACAACCTGCAAAACAAGCAAGTCTTTAGACCCAAGAATTGTGGAGAAAATGCAAGATGTAGTCACTCACACCCGCCAGTTGCGTTTTGTGCAGTACATGCCATAGCAAGGCCTGTCAGCGCCATGCAACACCGCCTCTCTATGTCTCGATCAAAAACTACCTTAACATAGGAAATTCTAGACAAACTCGACGTTGTCGGAAGCTGCTGAATAGCTCTACAACCTGCAAAAACAAGCAAGTCTTTGGACCCAAGAATTGTGGAGAAAATGCAAGATGTAGTCACTCACACCCGCCAGTTGCGTTTTGTGCAGTACATGCCATAGCAAGGCCTGTCAGCGCCATGCAACACCGCCTCTCTATGTCTCGATCAAAAACTACCTTAACATAGAAAATTCTAGACAAACTCGACGTTGTTCGGAAGCTGCTGAATAGCTCTACAACCTGCAAAACAAGCAAGTCTTTGGACCCAAGAATTGGGAGAAAATGCAAGATGTAGTCACTCACACCCGCCAGTTGCGTTTTGTGCAGTACATGCCATAGCAAGGCCTGTCAGCGCCATGCAACACCGCCTCTCTATGTCTCGATCAAAAACTACCTTAACATAGGAAATTCTAGACAAACTCGACGTTGTTCGGAAGCTGCTGAATAGCTCTACAACCTGCAAAAACAAGCAAGTCTTTGGACCCAAGAATTGTGGAGAAAATGCAAGATGTAGTCACTCACACCCGCCAGTTGCGTTTTGTGCAGTACATGCCATAGCAAGGCCTGTCAGCGCCATGCACACCGCCTCTCTATGTCTCGATCAAAAACTACCTTAACATAGGAAATTCTAGACAAACTCGACGTTGTTCGGAAGCTGCTGAATAGCTCTACAACCTGCAAAAACAAGCAAGTCTTTGACCCAAGAATTGTGGAGAAAATGCAAGATGTAGTCACTCACACCCGCCAGTTGCGTTTTGTGCAGTACATGCCATAGCAAGGCCTGTCAGCGCCATGCAACACCGCCTCTCTATGTCTCGATCAAAACTACCTTAACATAGAAAATTCTAGACAAACTCGACGTTGTTCGGAAGCTGCTGAATAGCTCTACAACCTGCAAAAACAAGCAAGTCTTTGGACCCAAGAATTGTGGAGAAAATGCAAGATGTAGTCACTCACACCCGCCAGTTGCGTTTTGTGCAGTACATGCCATAGCAAGGCCTGTCAGCGCCATGCAACACCGCCTCTCTATGTCTCGATCAAAAACTACCTTAACATAGGAAATTCTAGACAAACTCGACGTTGTTCGGAAGCTGCTGAATAGCTCTACAACCTGCAAAAACAAGCAAGTCTTTGACCCAAGAATTGTGGAGAAAATGCAAGATGTAGTCACTCACACCCGCCAGTTGCGTTTTGTGCAGTACATGCCATAGCAAGGCCTGTCAGCGCCATGCAACACCGCCTCTCTATGTCTCGATCAAAACTACCTTAACATAGAAATTCTAGACAAACTCGACGTTGTTCGGAAGCTGCTGAATAGCTCTACAACCTGCAAAAACAAGCAAGTCTTTGGACCCAAGAATTGTGGAGAAATGCAAGATGTAGTCACTCACACCCGCCAGTTGCGTTTTGTGCAGTACATGCCATAGCAAGGCCTGTCAGCGCGCCATGCAACACCGCCTCTCTATGTCTCGATCAAAAACTACCTTAACATAGGAAATTCTAGACAAACTCGACGTTGTTCGGAAGCTGCTGAATAGCTCTACAACCTGCAAAACAAGCAAGTCTTTGGACCCAAGAATTGTGGAGAAAATGCAATGATGTAGTCACTCACACCCGCCAGTTGCGTTTTGTGCAGTACATGCCATAGCAAGGCCTGTCAGCGCCATGCAACACCGCCTCTCTATGTCTCGATCAAAAACTACCTTAACATAGGAAATTCTAGACAAACTCGACGTTGTTCGGAAGCTGCTGAATAGCTCTACAACCTGCAAAAAAGCAAGTCTTTGGACCCAAGAATTGTGGAGAAAATGCAAGATGTAGTCACTCACACCCGCCAGTTGCGTTTTGTGCAGTACATGCCATAGCAAGGCCTGTCAGCGCCATGCAACACCGCCTCTCTATGTCTCGATCAAAACTACCTTAACATAGAAATTCTAGACAAACTCGACGTTGTTCGGAAGCTGCTGAATAGCTCTACAACCTGCAAAAACAAGCAAGTCTTTGGACCCAAGAATTGTGGAGAAAATGCAAGATGTAGTCACTCACACCCGCCAGTTGCGTTTTGTGCAGTACATGCCATAGCAAGGCCTGTCAGCGCCATGCAACACCGCCTCTCTATGTCTCGATCAAAACTACCTTAACATAGGAAATTCTAGACAAACTCGACGTTGTTCGGAAGCTGCTGAATAGCTCTACAACCTGCAAAAACAAGCAAGTCTTTGGACCCAAGAATTGTGGAGAAAATGCAAGATGTAGTCACTCACACCCGCCAGTTGCGTTTTGTGCAGTACATGCCATAGCAAGGCCTGTCAGCCCATGCAACACCGCCTCTCTATGTCTCGATCAAAAACTACCTTAACATAGAAAATTCTAGACAAACTCGACGTTGTTCGGAAGCTGCTGAATAGCTCTACAACCTGCAAAAACAAGCAAGTCTTTGGACTCAAGAATTGTGGAGAAAATGCAAGATGTAGTCACTCACACCCGCCAGTTGCGTTTTGTGCAGTACATGCCATAGCAAGGCCTGTCAGCGCCATGCAACACCGCCTCTCTATGTCTCGATCAAAAACTACCTTAACATAGGAAATTCTAGACAAACTCGACGTTGTTCGGAAGCTGCTGAATAGCTCTACAACCTGCAAAAACAAGCAAGTCTTTGGACCCAAGAATTGTGGAGAAAATGCAAGATGTAGTCACTCACACCCGCCAGTTGCGTTTTGTGCAGTACATGCCATAGCAAGGCCTGTCAGCGCCATGCAACACCGCCTCTCTATGTCTCGATCAAAAACTACCTTAACATAGGAAATTCTAGACAAACTCGACGTTGTTCGGAAGCTGCTGAATAGCTCTACAACCTGCAAAAACAAGCAAGTCTTTGACCCAAGAATTGTGGAGAAAATGCAAGATGTAGTCACTCACACCCGCCAGTTGCGTTTTGTGCAGTACATGCCATAGCAAGGCCTGTCAGCGCCATGCAACACCGCCTCTCTATGTCTCGATCAAAAACTACCTTAACATAGGAAATTCTAGACAAACTCGACGTTGTTCGGAAGCTGCTGAATAGCTCTACAACCTGCAAAAACAAGCAAGTCTTTAGACCCAAGAATTGTGGAGAAAATGCAAGATGTAGTCACTCACACCCGCCAGTTGCGTTTTGTGTGCAGTACATGCCATAGCAAGGCCTGTCAGCGCCATGCAACACCGCCTCTCTATGTCTCGATCAAAAACTACCTTAACATAGAAAATTCTAGACAAACTCGACGTTGTTCGGAAGCTGCTGAATAGCTCTACAACCTGCAAAAACAAGCAAGTCTTTGACCCAAGAATTGTGGAGAAAATGCAAGATGTAGTCACTCACACCCGCCAGTTGCGTTTTGTGCAGTACATGCCATAGCAAGGCCTGTCAGCGCCATGCAACACCGCCTCTCTATGTCCGATCGATCAAAAACTACCTTAACATAGGAAATTCTAGACAAACTCGACGTTGTTCGGAAGCTGCTGAATAGCTCTACAACCTGCAAAAACAAGCAAGTCTTTGGACCCAAGAATTGTGGAGAAAATGCAAGATGTAGTCACTCACACCCGCCAGTTGCGTTTTGTGCAGTACATGCCATAGCAAGGCCTGTCAGCGCCATGCAACACCGCCTCTCTATGTCTCGATCAAAAACTACCTTAACATAGGAAATTCTAGACAAACTCGACGTTGTTCGGAAGCTGCTGAATAGCTCTACAACCTGCAAAAACAAGCAAGTCTTTAGACCCAAGAATTGTGGAGAGAAATGCAAGATGTAGTCACTCACACCCGCCAGTTGCGTTTTGTGCAGTACATGCCATAGCAAGGCCTGTCAGCGCCATGCAACACCGCCTCTCTATGTCTCGATCAAAACTACCTTAACATAGGAAAATTCTAGACAAACTCGACGTTGTTCGGAAGCTGCTGAATAGCTCTACAACCTGCAAAAACAAGCAAGTCTTGGACCCAAGAATTGTGGAGAAAATGCAAGATGTAGTCACTCACACCCGCCAGTTGCGTTTTGTGCAGTACATGCCATAGCAAGGCCTGTCAGCGCCATGCAACACCGCCTCTCTATGTCTCGATCAAAAACTACCTTAACATAGGAAATTCTAGACAAACTCGACGTTGTTCGAAGCTGCTGAATAGCTCTACAACCTGCAAAAACAAGCAAGTCTTTAGACCAAGAATTGTGGAGAAAAATGCAAGATGTAGTCACTCACACCCGCCAGTTGCGTTTTGTGCAGTACATGCCATAGCAAGGCCTGTCAGCGCCATGCAACACCGCCTCTCTATGTCTCGATCAAAAACTACCTTAACATAGGAAATTCTAGACAAACTCGACGTTGTTCGGAAGCTGCTGAATAGCTCTACAACCTGCAAAACAAGCAAGTCTTTGACCCAAGAATTGTGGAGAAAATGCAAGATGTAGTCACTCACACCCGCCAGTTGCGTTTTGTGCAGTACATGCCATAGCAAGGCCTGTCAGCGCCATGCAACACCGCCTCTCTATGTCTCGATCAAAAACTACCTTAACATAGGAAATTCTAGACAAACTCGACGTTGTTCGGAAGCTGCTGAATAGCTCTACAACCTGCAAAAACAAGCAAGTCTTTGGACCCAAGAATTGTGGAGAAAATGCAAGATGTAGTCACTCACACCCGCCAGTTGCGTTTTGTGCAGTACATGCCATAGCAAGGCCTGTCAGCGCCATGCAACACCGCCTCTCTATGTCTCGATCAAAAACTACCTTAACATAGAAAATTCTAGACAAACTCGACGTTGTTCGGAAGCTGCTGAATAGCTCTACAACCTGCAAAAACAAGCAAGTCTTTGGACCAAGAATTGTGGAGAAAATGCAAGATGTAGTCACTCACACCCGCCAGTTGCGTTTTGTCCAGTACATGCCATAGCAAGGCCTGTCAGCGCCATGCAACACCGCCTCTCTATGTCTCGATCAAAACTACCTTAACATAGGAAATTCTAGACAAACTCGACGTTGTTCGGAAGCTGCTGAATAGCTCTACAACCTGCAAAAACAAGCAAGTCTTTGGACCCAAGAATTGTGGAGAAAATGCAAGATGTAGTCACTCACACCCGCCAGTTGCGTTTTGTGCAGTACATGCCATAGCAAGGCCTGTCAGCGCCATGCAACACCGCCTCTCTATGTCTCGATCAAAAACTACCTTAACATAGGAAATTCTAGACAAACTCGACGTTGGTCGGAAGCTGCTGAATAGCTCTACAACCTGCAAAAACAAGCAAGTCTTTGGACCCAAGAATTGTGGAGAAAATGCAAGATGTAGTCACTCACACACCCGCCAGTTGCGTTTTGTGCAGTACATGCCATAGCAAGGCCTGTCAGCGCCATGCAACACCGCCCTCTCTATGTCTCGATCAAAAACTACCTTAACATAGAAATTCTAGACAAACTCGACGTTGTTCGGAAGCTGCTGAATAGCTCTACAACCTGCAAAAACAAGCAAGTCTTTGGACCCAGAATTGTGGAGAAAATGCAAGATGTAGTCACTCACACCCGCCAGTTGCGTTTTGTGCAGTACATGCCATAGCAAGGCCTGTCAGCGCCATGCAACACCGCCTCTCTATGTCTCGATCAAAAACTACCTTAACATAGGAAATTCTAGACAAACTCGACGTTGTTCGGAAGCTGCTGAATAGCTCTACAACCTGCAAAAACAAGCAAGTCTTTTGACCCAAGAATTGTGGAGAAAATGCAAAATGTAGTCACTCACACCCCCAGTTGCGTTTTGTGCAGTACATGCCATAGCAAGGCCTGTCAGCGCCATGCAACACCGCCTCTCTATGTCTCGATCAAAAACTACCTTAACATAGGAAAATCTAGACAAACTCGACGTTGTTCGGAAGCTGCTGAATAGCTCTACAACCTGCAAAAACAAGCAAGTCTTTGACCCAAGAATTGTGGAGAAAATGCAAGATGTAGTCACTCACACCCGCCAGTTGCGTTTTGTGCAGTACATGCCATAGCAAGGCCTGTCAGCGCCATGCAACACCGCCTCTCTATGTCTCGATCAAAAACTACCTTAACATAGGAAATTCTAGACAAACTCGACGTTGTTCGGAAGCTGCTGAATAGCTCTACAACCTGCAAAAACAAGCAAGTCTTTGGACCAAGAATTGTGGAGAAAATGCAAGATGTAGTCACTCACACCCGCCAGTTGCGTTTTGTGCAGTACATGCCATAGCAAGGCCTGTCAGCGCCATGCAACACCGCCTCTCTATGTCTCGATCAAAAACTACCTTAACATAGAAATTCTAGACAAACTCGACGTTGTTCGGAAGCTGCTGAATAGCTCTACAACCTGCAAAAACAAGCAAGTCTTTGGACCAAGAATTGTGGAGAAAATGCAAGATGTAGTCACTCACACCCGCCAGTTGCGTTTTGTGCAGTACGTGCCATAGCAAGGCCTGTCAGCGCCATGCAACACCGCCTCTCTATGTCTCGATCAAAAACTACCTTAACATAGGAAATTCTAGACAAACTCGACGTTGTTCGGAAGCTGCTGAATAGCTCTACAACCTGCAAAAACAAGCAAGTCTTTGGACCCAAGAATTGTGGAGAAAATGCAAGATGTAGTCACTCACACCCGCCAGTTGCGTTTTGTGCAGTACATGCCATAGCAAGGCCTGTCAGCGCCATGCAACACCGCCTCTCTATGTCTCGATCAAAAACTACCTTAACATAGGAAATTCTAGACAAACTCGACGTTGTTCGGAAGCTGCTGAATAGCTCTACAACCTGCAAAAACAAGCAAGTCTTTAGACCCAGAATTGTGGAGAAAATGCAAGATGTAGTCACTCACACCCGCCAGTTGCGTTTTGTGCAGTACATGCCATAGCAAGGCCTGTCAGCGCCATGCAACACCGCCTCTCTATGTCTCGATCAAAAACTACCTTAACATAGGAAATTCTAGACAAACTCGACGTTGTTCGGAAGCTGCTGAATAGCTCTACAACCTGCAAAAACAAGCAAGTCTTTGGACCCAAGAATTGTGGAGAAAATGCAAGATGTAGTCACTCACACCCGCCAGTTGCGTTTTGTGCAGTACATGCCATAGCAAGGCCTGTCAGCGCCATGCAACACCGCCTCTCTATGTCTCGATCAAAAACTACCTTAACATAGGAAATTCTAGACAAACTCGACGTTGTTCGGAAGCTGCTGAATAGCTCTACAACCTGCAAAAACAAGCAAGTCTTTAGACCCAAGAATTGTGGAGAAAATGCAAGATGTAGTCACTCACACCCGCCAGTTGCGTTTTGTGCAGTACATGCCATAGCAAGGCCTGTCAGCGCCATGCAACACCGCCTCTCTATGTCTCGATCAAAACTACCTTAACATAGGAAATTCTAGACAAACTCGACGTTGTTCGGAAGCTGCTGAATAGCTCTACAACCTGCAAAAACAAGCAAGTCTTTGGACCCAAGAATTGTGGAGAAAATGCAAGATGTAGTCACTCACACCCGCCAGTTGCGTTTTGTGCAGTACATGCCATAGCAAGGCCTGTCAGCGCCATGCAACACCGCCTCTCTATGTCTCGATCAAAAACTACCTTAACATAGAAAATTCTAGACAAACTCGACGTTGTTCGGAAGCTGCTGAATAGCTCTACAACCTGCAAAAACAAGCAAGTCTTTGGACCCAAGAATTGTGGAGAAAATGCAAGATGTAGTCACTCACACCCGCCAGTTGCGTTTTGTGCAGTACATGCCATAGCAAGGCCTGTCCGCCATGCAACACCCGCCTCTCTATGTCTCGATCAAAAACTCCCTTAACATAGGAAATTCTAGACAAACTCGACGTTGTTCGGAAGCTGCTGAATAGCTCTACAACCTGCAAAAACAAGCAAGTCTTTGGACCCAAGAATTGTGGAGAAAATGCAAGATGTAGTCACTCACACCCGCCAGTTGCGTTTTGTGCAGTACATGCCATAGCAAGGCCTGTCAGCGCCATGCAACAACCGCCTCTCTATGTCTCGATCAAAAACTACCTTAACATAGGAAATTCTAGACAAACTCGACGTTGTTCGGAAGCTGCTGAATAGCTCTACAACCTGCAAAAACAAGCAAGTCTTTAGACCCAAGAATTGTGGAGAAAATGCAAGATGTAGTCACTCACACCCGCCAGTTGCGTTTTGTGCAGTACATGCCATAGCAAGGCCTGTCAGCGCCATGCAACACCGCCACTCTATGTCTCGATCAAAAACTACCTTAACATAGGAAATTCTAGACAAACTCGACGTTGGTCGGAAGCTGCTGAATAGCTCTACAACCTGCAAAAACAAGCAAGTCTTTGGACCCAAGAATTGTGGAGAAAATGCAAGATGTAGTCACTCACACCCGCCAGTTGCGTTTTGTCCAGTACGTGCCATAGCAAGGCCTGTCAGCGCCATGCAACACCGCCTCTCTATGTCTCGATCAAAACTACCTTAACATAGGAAATTCTAGACAAACTCGACGTTGTTCGGAAGCTGCTGAATAGCTCTACAACCTGCAAAAAACAAGCAAGTCTTTGGACTCAAGAATTGTGGAGAAAATGCAAGATGTAGTCACTCACACCCGCCAGTTGCGTTTTGTCCAGTACGTGCCATAGCAAGGCCTGTCAGCGCCATGCAACACCGCCTCTCTATGTCTCGATCAAAAACTACCTTAACATAGGAAATTCTAGACAAACTCGACGTTGTTCGGAAGCTGCTGAATAGCTCTACAACCTGCAAAAACAAGCAAGTCTTTGGACCCAAGAATTGTGGAGAAAATGCAAGATGTCAGTCACACTCACACCCGCCAGTTGCGTTTTGTGCAGTACATGCCATAGCAAGGCCTGTCAGCGCCATGCAACACCGCCTCTCTATGTCTCGATCAAAAACTACCTTATCATAGGAAATTCTAGACAAACTCGACGTTGTTCGGAAGCTGCTGAATAGCTCTACAACCTGCAAAAACAAGCAAGTCTTTGGACCCAAGAATTGTGGAGAAAATGCAAGATGTAGTCACTCACACCCGCCAGTTGCGTTTTGTGCAGTACATGCCATAGCAAGGCCTGTCAGCGCCATGCAACACCGCCTCTCTATGTCTCGATCAAAAACTACCTTAACATAGAAAATTCTAAACAACTAACTCGACGTTGTTCGAAGCTGCTGAATAGCTCTACAACCTGCAAAAACAAGCAAGTCTTTGGACTCAAGAATTGTGGAGAAAATGCAAGATGTAGTCACTCACACCCGCCAGTTGCGTTTTGTCCAGTACGTGCCATAGCAAGGCCTGTCAGCGCCATGCAACACCGCCTCTCTATGTCTCGATCAAAACTACCTTAACATAGGAAATTCTAGACAAACTCGACGTTGTTCGGAAGCTGCTGAATAGCTCTACAACCTGCAAAAACAAGCAGTCTTTGGACCCAAGAATTGTGGAGAAAATGCAAGATGTAGTCACTCACACCCGCCAGTTGCGTTTTGTGCAGTACATGCCATAGCAAGGCCTGTCAGCGCCATGCAACACCGCCTCTCTATGTCTCGATCAAAAACAACCTTAACATAGGAAATTCTAGACAAACTCGACGTTGTTCGAAAGCTGCTGAATAGCTCTACAACCTGCAAAAACAAGCAAGTCTTTGGACCCAAGAATTGTGGAGAAAATGCAAGATGTAGTCACTCACACCCGCCAGTTGCGTTTTGTGCAGTACATGCCATAGCAAGGCCTGTCAGCGCCATGCAACACCGCCTCTCTATGTCTCGATCAAAAACTACCTTAACATAGGAAATTCTAGACAAACTCGACGTTGTTCGGAAGCTGCTGAATAGCTCTACAACCTGCAAAAACAAGCAAGTCTTTGGACCCAAGGATTGTGGAGAAAATGCAAGATGTAGTCACTCACACCCGCCAGTTGCGTTTTGTCCAGTACGTGCCATAGCAAGGCCTGTCAGCGCCATGCAACACCGCCTCTCTATGTCTCGATCAAAAACTACCTTAACATAGGAAATTCTAGACAAACTCGACGTTGTTCGGAAGCTGCTGAATAGCTCTACAACCTGCAAAAACAAGCAAGTCTTTGGACCCAAGAATTGTGGAGAAAATGCAAGATGTAGTCACTCACACCCGCCAGTTGCGTTTTGTGCAGTACATGCCATAGCAAGGCCTGTCAGCGCCATGCAACACCGCCTCTCTATGTCTCGATCAAAACTACCTTAACATAGGAAATTCTAGACAAACTCGACGTTGTTCGGAAGCTGCTGAATAGCTCTACAACCTGCAAAAACAAGCAAGTCTTTGGACCCAAGAATTGTGGAGAAAATGCAAGATGTAGTCACTCACATCCGCCAGTTGCGTTTTGTGCAGTACATGCCATAGCAAGGCCTGTCAGCGCCATGCAACACCGCCTCTCTATGTCTCGATCAAAAACTACCTTAACATAGGAAATTCTAGAACAAACTCGACGTTGTTCGGAAGCTGCTGAATAGCTCTACAACCTGCAAAAACAAGCAAGTCTTTAGACCCAAGAATTGTGGAGAAAATGCAAGATGTAGTCACTCACACCCGCCAGTTGCGTTTTGTGCAGTACATGCCATAGCAAGGCCTGTCAGCGCCATGCAACACCGCCTCTCTATGTCTCGATCAAAAACTACCTTAACATAGAAAATTCTAGACAAACTCGACGTTGTTCGGAAGCTGCTGAATAGCTCTACAACCTGCAAAACAAGCAAGTCTTTGGACCCAAGAATTGTGGAGAAAATGCAAGATGTAGTCACTCACACCCGCCAGTTGCGTTTTGTGCAGTACATGCCATAGCAAGGCCTGTCAGCGCCATGCAACACCGCCTCTCTATGTCTCGATCAAAAACTACCTTAACATAG
This sequence comes from Patiria miniata, assembly GCF_015706575.1. Lineage (NCBI taxonomy): Eukaryota > Metazoa > Echinodermata > Asteroidea > Valvatida > Asterinidae > Patiria > Patiria miniata. Next base: position 17,665,863 of record NW_024037051.1, read on the forward strand.
GAAATTCTAGACAAACTCGACGTTGTTCGGAAGCTGCTGAATAGCTCTACAACCTGCAAAAACAAGCAAGTCTTTGGACCCAAGAATTGTGGAGAAATGCAAGATGTAGTCACTCACATCCGCCAGTTGCGTTTTGTGCAGTACATGCCATAGCAAGGCCTGTCAGCGCCATGCAACACCGCCTCTCTATGTCTCGATCAAAAACTACCTTAACATAGGAAATTCTAAACAAACTCGACGTTGTTCGGAAGCTGCTGAATAGCTCTACAACCTGCAAAAACAAGCAAGTCTTTAGACCCAAGAATTGTGGAGAAAATGCAAGATGTAGTCACTCACACCCGCCAGTTGCGTTTTGTGCAGTACATGCCATAGCAAGGCCTGTCAGCGCCATGCAACACCGCCTCTCTATGTCTCGATCAAAACTACCTTAACATAGAAAATTCTAGACAAACTCGACGTTGTTCGGAAGCTGCTGAATAGCTCTACAACCTGCAAAAACAAGCAAGTCTTTGGACCCAAGAATTGTGGAGAAAATGCAAGATGTAGTCACTCACACCCGCCAGTTGCGTTTTGTGCAGTACATGCCATAGCAAGGCCTGTCAGCGCCATGCAACACCGCCTCTCTATGTCTCGATCAAAAACTACCTTAACATAGGAAATTCTAGACAAACTCGACGTTGTTCGGAAGCTGCTGAATAGCTCTACAACCTGCAAAAACAAGCAAGTCTTTAGACCCAAGAATTGTGGAGAAAATGCAAGATGTAGTCACTCACACCCGCCAGTTGCGTTTTGTGCAGTACATGCCATAGCAAGGCCTGTCAGCGCCATGCAACACCGCCTCTCTATGTCTCGATCAAAAACTACCTTAACATAGGAAATTCTAGACAAACTCGACGTTGTTCGGAAGCTGCTGAATAGCTCTACAACCTGCAAAAACAAGCAAGTCTTTCGACCCAGAATTGTGGAGAAAATGCAAGATGTAGTCACTCACACCCGCCAGTTGCGTTTTGTGCAGTACATGCCATAGCAAGGCCTGTCAGCGCCATGCAACACCGCCACTCTATGTCTCGATCAAAAACTACCTTAACATAGGAAATTCTAGACAAACTCGACGTTGGTCGGAAGCTGCTGAATAGCTCTACAACCTGCAAAAACAAGCAAGTCTTTGGACCCAAGAATTGTGGAGAAAATGCAAGATGTAGTCACTCACACCCGCCAGTTGCGTTTTGTCCAGTACATGCCATAGCAAGGCCTGTCAGCGCCATGCAACACCGCCTCTCTATGTCTCGATCAAAAACTACCTTAACATAGAAAATTCTAGACAAACTCGACGTTGTTCGGAAGCTGCTGAATAGCTCTACAACCTGCAAAAACAAGCAAGTCTTTGGACTCAAGAATTGTGGAGAGAAATGCAAGATGTAGTCACTCACACCCGCCAGTTGCGTTTTGTCCAGTACGTGCCATAGCAAGGCCTGTCAGCGCCATGCAACACCGCCTCTCTATGTCTCGATCAAAAACTACCTTAACATAGGAAATTCTAGACAAATTCGACGTTGTTCGGAAGCTGCTGAATAGCTCTACAACCTGCAAAAACAAGCAAGTCTTTGGACCCAAGAATTGTGGAGAAAATGCAAAATGTAGTCACTCACACCCGCCAGTTGCGTTTTGTGCAGTACATGCCATAGCAAGGCCTGTCAGCGCCATGCAACACCGCCACTCTATGTCTCGATCAAAAACTACCTTAACATAGGAAATTCTAGACAAACTCGACGTTGGTCGGAAGCTGCTGAATAGCTCTACAACCTGCAAAAACAGCAAGTCTTTGGACCCAAGAATTGTGGAGAAAATGCAAGATGTAGTCACTCACACCCGCCAGTTGCGTTTTGTCCAGTACATGCCATAGCAAGGCCTGTCAGCGCCATGCAACACCGCCTCTCTATGTCTCGATCAAAAACTACCTTAACATAGAAATTCTAGACAAACTCGACGTTGTTCGGAAGCTGCTGAATAGCTCTACAACCTGCAAAAACAAGCAAGTCTTTGGACTCAAGAATTGTGGAGAAAATGCAAGAGTAGTCACTCACACACCCGCCAGTTGCGTTTTGTCCAGTACGTGCCATAGCAAGGCCTGTCAGCGCCATGCAACACCCGCCTCTCTATGTCTCGATCAAAAACTACCTTAACATAGGAAATTCTAGACAAACTCGACGTTGTTCGGAAGCTGCTGAATAGCTCTACAACCTGCAAAAAGCAAGTCTTTGGACCCAAGAATTGTGGAGAAAATGCAAGATGTAGTCACTCACATCCGCCAGTTGCGTTTTGTGCAGTACATGCCATAGCAAGGCCTGTCAGCGCCATGCAACACCGCCTCTCTATGTCTCGATCAAAAACTACCTTAACATAGGAAATTCTAAACAAACTCGACGTTGTTCGGAAGCTGCTGAATAGCTCTACAACCTGCAAAAACAAGCAAGTCTTTAGACCCAAGAATTGTGGAGAAAATGCAAGATGTAGTCACTCACACCCGCCAGTTGCGTTTTGTGCAGTACATGCCATAGCAAGGCCTGTCAGCGCCATGCAACACCGCCTCTCTATGTCTCGATCAAAAACTACCTTAACATAGGAAATTCTAGACAAACTCGACGTTGTTCGGAAGCTGCTGAATAGCTCTACAACCTGCAAAAACAAGCAAGTCTTTAGACCCAAGAATTGTGGAGAAAATGCAAGATGTAGTCACTCACACCCGCCAGTTGCGTTTTGTGCAGTACATGCCATAGCAAGGCCTGTCAGCGCCATGCAACACCGCCACTCTATGTCTCGATCAAAAACTACCTTAACATAGGAAATTCTAGACAAACTTGACGTTGGTCGGAAGCTGCTGAATAGCTCTACAACCTGCAAAAACAAGCAAGTCTTTGGACCCAAGAATTGTGGAGAAAATGCAAGATGTAGTCACTCACATCCGCCAGTTGCGTTTTGTGCAGTACATGCCATAGCAAGGCCTGTCAGCGCCATGCAACACCCGCCTCTCTATGTCTCGATCAAAAACTACCTTAACATAGGAAATTCTAAACAAACTCGACGTTGTTCGGAAGCTGCTGAATAGCTCTACAACCTGCAAAAAAAAACAAGCAAGTCTTTAGACCCAAGAATTGTGGAGAAAATGCAAGATGTAGTCACTCACACCCGCCAGTTGCGTTTTGTGCAGTTGTGGCAGGGCCACATAGTTAACTTGCATTAGCTTTTGGTTTTCAACATAGGAGTCCCTCCCCCTGACTTGCATACACTTAGTTTGTGTTGTAGCCCTCTTAAGTTAATTAAGTAGAAGTTTATGACACAGTAAAATAATAGCAGTGCTGTAGGAGGATAGTAGTGTACGCCCCCTGGATAGAGTAAACATCCTGTCCAGAACAGAGACCCCCTTATCTGTGAGACCATGTGGTCTATGCCTCATTTTGCAGACTGGTAGAAGGCAGGGCAGCATCATTTAGTTTTGCTCTGCAGATTCCCTTGAAAATCTATGGCTTTTCTACCCTGAAAGTTTGGTCTGCTGCTGGATTCGGTAAGCTCAAGTTTTTGTTGTTTTGTTAACTAAGAAGTGAAAGTACATTTAATAGATAAATATTTAGTGATCCGATTGGTACTTTTGTTCTTGTGGCCTGAGATTGAAATTTCCTCGTTCTTTTCTTGTTATACGGAGTGTGAAGTTCAAGTACACTTGGAGTTTAAGATTGATTCACAAGAGAGTTACTTTTGCGCGATGTATTTTTGTGCATTATACTACATGTATGTCGTATCCGATGGTTAGTCCCATGGTTTACAACTTTACTTTTTCGTCGTATGAGAACTTGAGAAGAAAACAAGTGATCTTTTAAGTTTTGTACAGGTGTATTTCATCTTTTACATAGCTGGATTTTTTATTTAACCAATAGTGTTAGAATTTAGATAGTTGGAAGTAAATCCTTCACTTGTCATTTATTCTGTATAATGAGTCCCTACTTGTGCACATGTATGATGCATTTCTTTACTTTACTGAAGGGACATTGCCAGCCACAGTGTCTTATTTTTATCAGGTTGACCACCAGTTAAGATAACAGGGCCTTAGACTTTGCCTAGTCCACTGAGCAGTTGGTTGATGACATGCTTTGTATGTTTTGTGGTAATAATTAAGGCATAGTGGTTCCCCAGTGTACGTATGCAAGAAGTGCTAAGTGACTTGTAAAGTCTCTAGCTGACAGCCTGGGTGGCTGGATTTGGCCACAGAGCCTAGTAGATGACCTTGGAGATAAGCACATGGACAAGGCAAGACTCATTAGTATGCACAAGAAAGTTAGTGTTGTTACCTGGAGCACACATAACTATGCTTGTGGCAACTCAGCACTGTTGATTGTTTATGCAGTAGCCAGAAGTTCTTAATCGCATTGATAAGGATGAGTGTGTGGTATTGCCAGAAAAGAGCACCTGTTTTAGGTTGGCCTAGTTATTATTAGGATTTATAATGTACTCATTTATTCTATACTTACTTTACGTTTTTATTTTTATTTCTACAGGTTGTTTAAGCTGTTGTTTTCGATTTATGACCTTCTTTTGATGCTGTATTGGTTTTAATTTTAGTTGGTTTTAAATCTTAGGTTTTTTATTGTTGGTTTTAATTTTAAATCTTCGTTCTAGGTTTTAGTTGTTGGTTTCTTTATTTTTTATCTGGTTTATGGTTTTTGGTTGGTTTATGGCTTGAAGTGATTGAGTTGTTTTTTGTCTATTGGTTCGTGTCATTTTAGATTTTTTTAGTCTATTTTTGCTTCATTTATTTAGTTTCAGTTGTGATCATTATACTGAGTTTTTTTGGTTCATAGCAGTTTTTTATCTTTAGGGAAAGTCAAAGGTCATTTACATTTGTTTGGTTAGGAGAACATCAAGGTTGGTCGAGTGTCAGGTACAAAATCAGTTGTTCTTCGAGTCTCATAATTTTATTTTTGGTTTAGTTTTTTTTTTTATTGTCGTTCAGGAGAATTAAATAATGCGTTCCAGTGATAGCTCTTGAATCTCTGTCTCTTTGCCAACTTAATTTTCCTCGCGATTTTCTAGAGATCCTAGGTCCAATTCCTTTGTTCCATTTTTCTGGGTTACATTTTTTTCTTTTAGGTGGAGAATCCGGGTACTAGTGCACTGTTTTTTTTATATAACTTAGCCAGGAATTTTTAAGGTAGGACATAGAGACAGGTCATAGTTAGGGAAAACCAATACAGTGTCGAGAGTTGGGAGTATATTGATTGCAATGACGCAGACGCCGAACCAGCACCGAACAGCTCACCTGATATCGGATACCCCTCCGCAACTGACGCCCCAGACAACATACGCAGTTACTCCTGGGCTTGGTCAATCACCGAACATGGAAGGAGCACACCGTCAGTACCCACATTTGGTTCCTCCATCAGAAGGAGTGTCCCCTCTACGTCTTGCTGGTCTAGATCCACTCCACACCGCGGCAGAGCAGAGAGGACAGGGAGCTCCAAGGATGTTGACCACGCATCAGGTCAAGAGCGTGCCAACATTTAGCGGGAAGGAGCGACACGGCCCCCGACTGGAGGACTGGATCCGGGATATGCGGTTCCTCCTTGGATGCAAGGGAACAGCCCCAGGGATCCTCCAGTTTCATGAGGCTGTCAGACACACAGGAGGAAAAGCGAGAGATGTGCTGCTGAACCTTGAGAGTAGGACACCAGAGGGTCTAGACGCGGAGAAAGCCTTCGTCGAGCTGCTGGAAGAATACGGGGAAGACAAAAGTGCCCTGTCTCCCGTGGCCAAATTTTACGCCAGGGTGCAGCGGGGAAACGAAACCCCAATGGAGTTCGCCATTGGATTGGAATCGACCTTGAGGGAGGTTGAAGAGACGAGGCGGCGCCGGGGACAGAAGTCCGAGGAAGAGAGCCGAGACAAGATGTTGGCAACCCAGTTCATGGTGGGTTTGAAGAACCTACACTACAAGCAGAGATTGGCGCCGATGCAACCGAGGTTTATGGCCTTCCGGGACGTGCGCCGGGAACTTCACATTATTGAAGAAGAGGAGAGGCAGGCAGCAGACCTCAGACGACAGCAGACGTCCTTCTCAATGAGCGAGGTGGCTCAAAGCCTGCCCCAAGTTAAGGCCCTGGGTAAAGACGTAAAGGGGCCAGCCCAACCCGTGAAGGAGGTTGTCCCGGTCCCACTCGGGCCAAACGACCCCAACACTCCGATAATCCAGCAACTCATGACGCAACAACTGGAGGAGATGAAGGGATGCATCGTGGTCAGATGGAGGCCTTAGACAGAGTTCTCCAGGAGCAACGCCAACATGGTCAACGCCTTGCACGACTAGAGGGTGCTGTTTTCCAACATCAGCCCACCCGTCAGCCCCAATCGGGCAAACCCCCATATACTGGATGTTTCAACTGTGGAGATCGCCGACATCTAGCAAGAAATTGCCCCCAGCTTAACCACAGTGAGCAACCACAGCAGCAGCAGGCCCCCACCACTCAGCCTATGTTAAACGGACAAAACCTGCGGATGTAGGGCAGTCGGCGGGTTTAACAGGGAAGAGCCCACTTAACACTAATACATATACATCCATCAATAGCCATGTGAAAGAGGACCGAACGAGTGGTGTGGAGAGGACAGCTGAGATACCAGAAGCTGGCCTGTCAACAGAACAGAGATTGGGTTCTCTGGAATTCATTGTTTCGCATTAATAGATACAGGTTCGCAAGTAACCACGGTGACCAATGAATTCATCCAGAGATATCCTGAGCTCAGACTCCAACCACTCCGTACCTCCGACGTGTCCATTTTAGGAGCCGGAGGACAAGTTGTCCAACACCTAGGAGTCATAACGGTCGATGTACATGTTATGGGTCAACATATCCGAGGGGTTCCGGCCTTTGTTGTTCCGGCAACTTCGTTCCGCCTTGACACCCCTGTACTCATTGGCACCAATGTCATACGTGCCAGTCGGGACAGGATGAAGGGCTCTCATGGGTCGAAGTTCATGGAGAAAACGCAACGGTTGTCCCCCAAGTGGTTCCAGGCTTTCCAGGTTGTCAATGAAGATGGGGCAGACCTTGCTAAGGAGAATGGAGACATTGGCATTTGTAGATATGCAGGCAGACATGCGCTGGACTTGTCACCTGGAGAGAAAGTTGCTGTTCAGGCATGGCTACCAAAGTCTGTGCGCAAAAGAAGTATCACTGCCATGTTGGACAACAGCCTCACTAAGGAGCTGGCAGTAGGCCGCACACTGGTTCAGGTGCAGGGCTCCAGGGTGTCAGTCCAACTCTGCAATTTGTCTGATCACCGGATGACTCTCCGGAGAAACTCAAAGGTAGCGACCCTCTCCTGCTTCAAGTTGGTCAGTCCAGCGGCAGTGCAAAATGAGAAAGAGACAGTCATCATGGAACAAGTTGCTGTCGACACCAGTCCAGTGCCAGAGGTTGATCTGCAGGGTGCTGACTTGACCCCATCTCAGAAGAAGGCTGTCGACGTGCTTCTATCTCAGAATGCAGATGTGTTCTCCAAGGGGCACTTAGATGTGGGTTCGACTACCACAGTGGAACATGAAATACCACTGAGTGACCCAACTCCATTCAGGCTCCCCTACCGGAGAATTCCCCCAGCCCAGTACCAAGCGGTAAGAAGCCACATCGAAGAGCTTAAGGAGGCGGGAATAGTTCGACATAGCCAGAGCCCTTTTGCGTCCCCCATAGTTGTGGTAGAGAAGAAGGATGGAACGATTCGCCTGTGTGTCGATTATCGGAAGCTGAATTCCAGAACCACCAGGGATGCATTCCCACTCCCAAGGATTGACGAGGCCCTTGATGCCCTTGGGAAGGCAAGGTACTTTTCATGCCTAGACCTCACGTCCGGCTACCACCAGGTGAAAATGGCACCAAAGGATCAGCAGAAGACAGCTTTCACGTCTCCCATGGGGTTGTATGAGTATACCCGCATGCCCTTTGGCCTTGTTAATGCTCCAGCTACGTTCCAAAGGTTAATGTCCACTGTATTTGGTGACATGACTTTCGAGAGTCTCCTCATATACCTTGATGATATAGTGGTTTTCAGCAGCACCATAGAGGAACACATGGAACGTCTAGGCAAGGTCTTTGCTCGGCTGAGAGAACATGGACTAAAGTTGAAACCCTCTAAGTGCCAACTGTTCAGGACCGAGGTTCGATACTTAGGCCATATAGTGTCTGCCAAGGGGATTGCCACGGATCCTGAAAAGTCTCCATCATGAAGAGTTGGCCTGTACCCACGTGTAGGAGAGGTGTGAGGAGCTTCTTGGGGATGACTGGCTATTATCGGAAGTTCATCCAACACTATGCCAATATAGCGGCTCCTCTCTTCGCCTTAACTGGGGGAAAACGAGGTGGCAAGGAGCCAACTTTTGTCTGGACCACTGAGTGTCAAGAGGCCTTCACCACACTGATGTCTAAGCTGATCTCTGCACCCATCTTGGCGTACGCTGACTACAGCCTCCCATTTACAGTGCAGACTGATGCCTCCAGAGACGGTCTAGGAGCAGTTCTGACGCAGACACAAGAAGGCAAGGAGCGAGTGCTTGCATATGCTAGCCGCTCTCTGTCCACCGCCGAAAGGAAGTATCCAGCACACAAGATGGAGTTCAAGGCACTTCACTGGGCGGTGACAGATAAGTTCAAGGACTATCTGTATGGTAACGAGGTGACTGCTATGACGGACAACAATCCGCTCACGTATGTGTTGAAGAAGGCCAAGTTAGATGCCCATAGTCATCGTTGGGTTAGTGACCTCGCCCAGTACAACCTCAGCATTGTGTATAGACCAGGCAAACTGAATGCAAATGCCGATGCATTGTCCAGAATCCCCAGGAATGATGTACAACAGATCCTGAATGCAGTTGATGAGGTAGACAAGGAGACTACTCAACATCCAATAGCAGCTCAGCAGATGGTTCCTCAGGAAGGAGACCCGAGCACTTCAATGGCGGAGCGTACGTACTCTGAAGAATGCGCTTCCTCTGGGTCATGTGACGTGTCTGAAGGGCCTGAGGCCAGGGAGCATGCAACAGTGGGAACTGTACTTGAACAGATACCAGGTGTAGCAATGACACAGCAGGACTTGGACATCAGTCGTGTGACAACTCTTAAGTTGACACGAAAGTCTAGGCCAAGTAAGAGGCAGATGAAGGCTGAAGCTCCTGCAGTCCGCAGATTGTTGAGGTCATGGGATAACCTTCACGTGAAAGACGGTGCACTGTTCTACGTCCATATCACAGAGGATAGAGACAACTATCTGCCCATCCCCTCGAAGTCACTGCGACCCCAGGTCCTGAAACATCTCCATGACAAGATCGGACATCTTGGATTCGAGAAGACAGTCCAGCTAGTACGAGACCGTTACTTCTGGCCCGGCTTATATTCTGAAACGAAGGCATATGTCGGGAAGTGCAAGCGATGTGCCCTAAGGAAACTACCGGACACTCGGCGACAAGCACCCCTTCAGAGCATCCAGACAACCCGACCATTAGAGTTGGTCTGTATAGACTTCTTGTCACTGGAGAGGTCGAAAGGTGGTTTGAAACATCCTGGTAGTGACAGACCACTACACCCGGTATGCACAGGCGTACGCGACGAGAGATGAGACTGCAAATACAGTGGCACGAGTCTTATGGGAGAAGTATATCAAGAACTACGGCATCCCTGAACGTATTCACTCTGATCAGGGGAGATGTTTCGAATCAGCTATAGTGAAGGAGCTGTGTAATCTCCTCGGTACTGTGAAAAGTAAAACGTCTCCCTACCACCCCCAAGGCAACGGGATGACGGAACGTTTCAACCGGACGCTATTGTCTATGATGGGAACCCTTGAACCTGACCAGAAGCCTAACTGGGCGATGCACTTGCAGTCGATGACTTATGCCTACAATAGTACGAGACATGAGACAACAGGCTATAGTCCATTCTATCTGATGTTCTTGAGGGAACCTAGGCTACCCGTGGACCTTGTAACTCCAGGGGAGCCAGAGTCAGAGGAGAGCCGTCCCCAGTCCCTGTACGTCCAGCAGATGCAGAAACACCTCCGGAATGCCAGCGAAAAGGTGAAGCTCGCAACCACGAAGGGCACAGCACAAGCAAAAGTTGAACTATGACAAAAAGATTCGTGGAACCGAGAGAGAACTTCAGCCAGGAGATCGAGTCCTTGTCGCCAACAAAACACCAAGAGGCAGAGGTAAGCTGAGAGACAAATGGGAGGAAATACCTTACATCGTCCTTAGGCAACTGGGAGACTTGCCAGTGTATACCATTCAGCAACGTGGATCTACGAAGACGAGAAATCTACATCGAGACCTACTGGCCATTTGTCCTTTCGAGGTAGAGGATGAAACAGATGAGGGTCTACTTCCACCACTTTCCGCAGTCCCAAGATGTGGACGGACCTCAGGTTTATCTACTTCAACCCCCTCCACAGTTCCAGGATGAAGATTATCCTCCGCATCTCCATCTACCCCCACCCCTACATCAGTTGCAGGATGAAGAACCAGAGTCATCCTATGGTAGCAGTACAGCTGATGAGTCTGAAGTGTCCACTGATAGCTCCGCTAGTTCTGACAGTGTATTGGAGGTGAGGACCAGCCGACGACCAAAGAGAAGCATCCGTCCGCCTCGCAGGTTTGGAGACTGGCAGTGAATAGTTAATGAATTATGCCCATAGTGGTCACAATTTTTCGAGGATTCTAGTAATAAGTCTTGACACTCTCCTTGCGCCATTGCTAAGGATAGCAATGTATTTTAGTTGGCGAGTGTGTGGCAGGGCCACATAGTTAACTTGCATTAGCTTTTGGTTTTCAACATAGGAGTCCCTCCCCCTGACTTGCATACACTTAGTTTGTGTTGTAGCCCTCTTAAGTTAATTAAGTAGAAGTTTATGACACAGTAAAATAATAGCAGTGCTGTAGGAGGATAGTAGTGTACGCCCCCTGGATAGAGTAAACATCCTGTCCAGAACAGAGACCCCCTTATCTGTGAGACCATGTGGTCTATGCCTCATTTTGCAGACTGGTAGAAGGCAGGGCAGCATCATTTAGTTTTGCTCTGCAGATTCCCTTGAAAATCTATGGCTTTTCTACCCTGAAAGTTTGGTCTGCTGCTGGATTCGGTAAGCTCAAGTTTTTGTTGTTTTGTTAACTAAGAAGTGAAAGTACATTTAATAGATAAATATTTAGTGATCCAATTGGTACTTTTGTTCTTGTGGCCTGAGATTGAAATTTCCTCGTTCTTTTCTTGTTATACGGAGTGTGAAGTTCAAGTACACTTGGAGTTTAAGATTGATTCACAAGAGAGTTACTTTTGCGCGATGTATTTTTGTGCATTATACTACATGTATGTCGTATCCGATGGTTAGTCCCATGGTTTACAACTTTACTTTTTCGTTGTATGAGAACTTGAGAAGAAAACAAGTGATCTTTTAAGTTTTGCACAGGTGTATTTCATCTTTTACATAGCTGGATTTTTTATTTAACCAATAGTGTTAGAATTTAGATAGTTGGAAGTAAATCCTTCACTTGTCATTTATTCTGTATAATGAGTCCCTACTTGTGCACATGTATGATGCATTTCTTTACTTTACTGAAGGGACATTGCCCAGCCACAGTGTCTTATTTTTATCAGGTTGACCACCAGTTAAGATAACAGGGCCTTAGACTTTGCCTAGTCCACTGAGCAGTTGGTTGATGAAATGCTTTGTATGTTTTTGTGGTAATAATTAAGGCATAGTGGTTCCCCAGTGTACGTATGCAAGAAGTGCTAAGTGACTTGTAAACTCTCTAGCTGACAGCCTGGGTGGCTGGATTTGGCCACAGAGCCTAGTAGATGACCTTGGAGATAAGCACATGGACAGGCAAGACTCATTAGTATGCACAAGAAAGTTAGTGTTGTTACCTGGAGCACACATAACTATGCTTGTGGCAACTCAGCACTGTTGATTGTTTATGCAGTGGCCAGAAGTTCTTAATCGCATTGATAAGGATGAGTGTGTGGTATTGCCAGAATAAGGCACCTGTTTTAGGTTGGCCTAGTTATTATTAGGATTTATAATGTACTCATTTAATTCTATACTTACTTTGCGTTTTTTATTTATTTCTACAGGTTGTTTAAGCTGTTGTTTTCGATTTATGACCTTCTTTTGATGCTGTATTGGTTTTAATTTTAGTTGGTTTTAAATCTTAGGTTTTATTGTTGGTTTTAATTTTAAATCTTCGTTCTAGGTTTTAGTTGTTGGTTTCTTTATTTTTTATCTGGTTTATGGTTTTTGGTTGGTTTATGGCTTGAAGTGATTGAGTTGTTTTTTTTGTCTATTGGTTCGTGTCATTTTAGATTTTTTTAGTCTATTTTTGCTTCATTTATTAGTTTCAGTTGTGATCATTATACTGAGTTTTTTTGGTTCATAGCAGTTTTTTATCTTTAGGGAAAGTCAAAGGTCATTTACATTGTTTGGTTAGGAGAACATCAAGGTTGGTCGAGTGTCAGGTACAATCATCGGTTCTCTTCGAGTCTCATAATTTTATTTTTGGTTTAGTTTTTTTTTTTTAATTGTCGTTCAGGAGAAAAATAAATGCGTTCCAGTGATAGCTCTTGAATCTCTGTCTCTTTGCCAACTTAATTTTCCTCGCGATTTTCTAGAGATCCTAGGTCCAATTCCTTTGTTCCATTTTTCTGG
>NW_024037051.1:17679091-17706074 GCF_015706575.1 Patiria miniata
TAGAATTTTCTATGTTAAGGTAGTTTTTGATCGAGACATAGAGAGGCGGTGTTGCATGGCGCTGACAGGCCTTGCTATGGCATGTACTGCACAAAACGCAACTGGCGGGTGTGAGTGACTACATCTTGCATTTTCTCCACAATTCTTGGGTCAAAGACTTGCTTTTTTTGCAGGTTGTAGAGCTATTCAGCAGCTTCGAACAACGTCGAGTTTGTCTAGAATTTCCTATGTTAAGGTAGTTTTTGATCGAGACATAGAGAGGCGGTGTTGCATGGCGCTGACAGGCCTTGCTATGGCATGTACTGCACAAAACGCAACTGGCGGGTGTGAGTGACTACATCTTGCATTTTCTCCACAATTCTTGGGTCCAAAGACTTGCTTGTTTTTGCAGGTTGTAGAGCTATTCAGCAGCTTCCGAACAACGTCGAGTTTGTCTAGAATTTCCTATGTTAAGGTAGTTTTTGATCGAGACATAGAGAGGCGGTGTTGCATGGCGCTGACAGGCCTTGCTATGGCATGTACTGCACAAAACGCAACTGGCGGGTGTGAGTGACTACATCTTGCATTTTCTCCACAATTCTTGGGTCCAAAGACTTGCTTGTTTTTGCAGGTTGTAGAGCTATTCAGCAGCTTCCGAACAACGTCGAGTTTGTCTAGAATTTCCTATGTTAAGGTAGTTTTTGATCGAGACATAGAGAGGCGGTGTTGCATGGCGCTGACAGGCCTTGCTATGGCATGTACTGCACAAAACGCAACTGGCGGGTGTGAGTGACTACATCTTGCATTTTCTCCACAATTCTTGGGTCCAAAGACTTGCTTGTTTTTGCAGGTTGTAGAGCTATTCAGCAGCTTCCGAACAACGTCGAGTTTGTCTAGAATTTCCTATGTTAAGGTAGTTTTTGATCGAGACATAGAGAGGCGGTGTTGCATGGCGCTGACAGGCCTTGCTATGGCATGTACTGCACAAAACGCAACTGGCGGGTGTGAGTGACTACATCTTGCATTTTCTCCACAATTCTTGGGTCCAAAGACTTGCTTGTTTTTGCAGGTTGTAGAGCTATTCAGCAGCTTCCGAACAACGTCGAGTTTGTCTAGAATTTCCTATGTTAAGGTAGTTTTTGATCGAGACATAGAGAGGCGGTGTGCATGGCGCTGACAGGCCTTGCTATGGCATGTACTGCACAAAACGCAACTGGCGGGTGTGAGTGACTACATCTTGCATTTTCTCCACAATTCTTGGGTCCAAAGACTTGCTTGTTTTTGCAGGTTGTAGAGCTATTCAGCAGCTTCCGAACAACGTCGAGTTTGTCTAGAATTTCCTATGTTAAGGTAGTTTTTGATCGAGACATAGAGAGGCGGTGTTGCATGGCGCTGACAGGCCTTGCTATGGCATGTACTGCACAAAACGCAACTGGCGGGTGTGAGTGACTACATCTTGCATTTTCTCCACAATTCTTGGGTCCAAAGACTTGCTTGTTTTTGCAGGTTGTAGAGCTATTCAGCAGCTTCCGAACAACGTCGAGTTTGTCTAGAATTTCCTATGTTAAGGTAGTTTTTGATCGAGACATAGAGAGGCGGTGTTGCATGGCGCTGACAGGCCTTGCTATGGCATGTACTGCACAAAACGCAACTGGCGGGTGTGAGTGACTACATCTTGCATTTTCTCCACAATTCTTGGGTCCAAAGACTTGCTTGTTTTTGCAGGTTGTAGAGCTATTCAGCAGCTTCCGAACAACGTCGAGTTTGTCTAGAATTTCCTATGTTAAGGTAGTTTTTGATCGAGACATAGAGAGGCGGTGTTGCATGGCGCTGACAGGCCTTGCTATGGCATGTACTGCACAAAACGCAACTGGCGGGTGTGAGTGACTACATCTTGCATTTTCTCCACAATTCTTGGGTCTAAAGACTTGCTTGTTTTTGCAGGTTGTAGAGCTATTCAGCAGCTTCCGAACAACGTCGAGTTTGTCTAGAATTTCCTATGTTAAGGTAGTTTTTGATCGAGACATAGAGAGGCGGTGTTGCATGGCGCTGACAGGCCTTGCTATGGCATGTACTGCACAAAACGCAACTGGCGGATGTGAGTGACTACATCTTGCATTTTCTCCACAATTCTTGGGTCCAAAGACTTGCTTGTTTTTGCAGGTTGTAGAGCTATTCAGCAGCTTCCGAACAACGTCGAGTTTGTCTAGAATTTCCTATGTTAAGGTAGTTTTTGATCGAGACATAGAGAGGCGGTGTTGCATGGCGCTGACAGGCCTTGCTATGGCATGTACTGCACAAAACGCAACTGGCGGGTGTGAGTGACTACATCTTGCATTTTCTCCACAATTCTTGGGTCTAAAGACTTGCTTGTTTTTGCAGGTTGTAGAGCTATTCAGCAGCTTCCGAACAACGTCGAGTTTGTCTAGAATTTCCTATGTTAAGGTAGTTTTTGATCGAGACATAGAGAGGCGGTGTTGCATGGCGCTGACAGGCCTTGCTATGGCATGTACTGCACAAAACGCAACTGGCGGGTGTGAGTGACTACATCTTGCATTTTCTCCACAATTCTTGGGTCTAAAGACTTGCTTGTTTTTGCAGGTTGTAGAGCTATTCAGCAGCTTCCGAACAACGTCGAGTTTGTTTAGAATTTCCTATGTTAAGGTAGTTTTTGATCGAGACATAGAGAGGCGGTGTTGCATGGCGCTGACAGGCCTTGCTATGGCATGTACTGCACAAAACGCAACTGGCGGGTGTGAGTGACTACATCTTGCATTTTCTCCACAATTCTTGGGTCCAAAGACTTGCTTGTTTTTGCAGGTTGTAGAGCTATTCAGCAGCTTCCGAACAACGTCGAGTTTGTCTAGAATTTCCTATGTTAAGGTAGTTTTTGATCGAGACATAGAGAGGCGGTGTTGCATGGCGCTGACAGGCCTTGCTATGGCATGTACTGCACAAAACGCAACTGGCGGGTGTGAGTGACTACATCTTGCATTTTCTCCACAATTCTTGGGTCCAAAGACTTGCTTGTTTTTGCAGGTTGTAGAGCTATTCAGCAGCTTCCGAACAACGTCGAGTTTGTCTAGAATTTCCTATGTTAAGGTAGTTTTTGATCGAGACATAGAGAGGCGGTGTTGCATGGCGCTGACAGGCCTTGCTATGGCATGTACTGCACAAAACGCAACTGGCGGGTGTGAGTGACTACATCTTGCATTTTCTCCACAATTCTTGGGTCCAAAGACTTGCTTGTTTTTGCAGGTTGTAGAGCTATTCAGCAGCTTCCGACCAACGTCGAGTTTGTCTAGAATTTCCTATGTTAAGGTAGTTTTTGATCGAGACATAGAGGCGGTGTTGCATGGCGCTGACAGGCCTTGCTATGGCATGTACTGCACAAAACGCAACTGGCGGGTGTGAGTGACTACATTTGCATTTTCTCCACAATTCTTGGGTCCAAAGACTTGCTTGTTTTTGCAGGTTGTAGAGCTATTCAGCAGCTTCCGAACAACGTCGAGTTTGTCTAGAATTTCCTATGTTAAGGTAGTTTTTGATCGAGACATAGAGAGGCGGTGTTGCATGGCGCTGACAGGCCTTGCTATGGCATGTACTGACAAAACGCAACTGGCGGGTGTGAGTGACTACATCTTGCATTTTCTCCACAATTCTTGGGTCCAAAGACTTGCTTGTTTTTGCAGGTTGTAGAGCTATTCAGCAGCTTCCGAACAACGTCGAGTTTGTCTAGAATTTCCTATGTTAAGGTAGTTTTTGATCGAGACATAGAGAGGCGGTGTTGCATGGCGCTGACAGGCCTTGCTATGGCATGTACTGGACAAAAACGCAACTGGCGGGTGTGAGTGACTACATCTTGCATTTTCTCCACAATTCTTGGGTCCAAAGACTTGCTTGTTTTTGCAGGTTGTAGAGCTATTCAGCAGCTTCCGAACAACGTCGAGTTTGTCTAGAATTTCCTATGTTAAGGTAGTTTTTGATCGAGACATAGAGAGGCGGTGTTGCATGGCGCTGACAGGCCTTGCTATGGCATGTACTGCACAAAACGCAACTGGCGGGTGTGAGTGACTACATCTTGCATTTTCTCCACAATTCTTGGGTCTAAAGACTTGCTTGTTTTTGCAGGTTGTAGAGCTATTCAGCAGCTTCCGAACAACGTCGAGTTTGTCTAGAATTTCCTATGTTAAGGTAGTTTTTGATCGAGACATAGAGAGGCGGTGTTGCATGGCGCTGACAGGCCTTGCTATGGCATGTACTGCACAAAACGCAACTGGCGGGTGTGAGTGACTACATCTTGCATTTTCTCCACAATTCTTGGGTCTAAAGACTTGCTTGTTTTTGCAGGTTGTAGAGCTATTCAGCAGCTTCCGAACAACGTCGAGTTTGTCTAGAATTTCTATGTTAAGGTAGTTTTTGATCGAGACATAGAGAGGCGGTGTTGCATGGCGCTGACAGGCCTTGCTATGGCATGTACTGCACAAAACGCAACTGGCGGGTGTGAGTGACTACATCTTGCATTTTCTCCACAATTCTTGGGTCCAAAGACTTGCTTGTTTTTGCAGGTTGTAGAGCTATTCAGCAGCTTCCGAACAACGTCGAGTTTGTCTAGAATTTCCTATGTTAAGGTAGTTTTTGATCGAGACATAGAGAGGCGGTGTTGCATGGCGCTGACAGGCCTTGCTATGGCATGTACTGCACAAAACGCAACTGGCGGGTGTGAGTGACTACATCTTGCATTTTCTCCACAATTCTTGGGTCTAAAGACTTGCTTGTTTTTGCAGGTTGTAGAGCTATTCAGCAGCTTCCGAACAACGTCGAGTTTGTCTAGAATTTCCTATGTTAAGGTAGTTTTTGATCGAGACATAGAGAGGCGGTGTTGCATGGCGCTGACAGGCCTTGCTATGGCATGTACTGCACAAAACGCAACTGGCGGGTGTGAGTGACTACATCTTGCATTTTCTCCACAATTCTTGGGTCCAAAGACTTGCTTGTTTTTGCAGGTTGTAGAGCTATTCAGCAGCTTCCGAACAACGTCGAGTTTGTCTAGAATTTCCTATGTTAAGGTAGTTTTTGATCGAGACATAGAGAGGCGGTGTTGCATGGCGCTGACAGGCCTTGCTATGGCATGTACTGCACAAAACGCAACTGGCGGGTGTGAGTGACTACATCTTGCATTTTCTCCACAATTCTTGGGTCCAAAGACTTGCTTGTTTTTGCAGGTTGTAGAGCTATTCAGCAGCTTCCGAACAACGTCGAGTTTGTCTAGAATTTCCTATGTTAAGGTAGTTTTTGATCGAGACATAGAGAGGCGGTGTTGCATGGCGCTGACAGGCCTTGCTATGGCATGTACTGCACAAAACGCAACTGGCGGGTGTGAGTGACTACATCTTGCATTTTCTCCACAATTCTTGGGTCCAAAGACTTGCTTGTTTTTGCAGGTTGTAGAGCTATTCAGCAGCTTCCGAACAACGTCGAGTTTGTCTAGAATTTCCTATGTTAAGGTAGTTTTTGATCGAGACATAGAGAGGCGGTGTTGCATGGCGCTGACAGGCCTTGCTATGGCATGTACTGCACAAAACGCAACTGGCGGGTGTGAGTGACTACATCTTGCATTTTCTCCACAATTCTTGGGTCCAAAGACTTGCTTGTTTTTGCAGGTTGTAGAGCTATTCAGCAGCTTCCGAACAACGTCGAGTTTGTCTAGAATTTCCTATGTTAAGGTAGTTTTTGATCGAGACATAGAGAGGCGGTGTTGCATGGCGCTGACAGGCCTTGCTATGGCATGTACTGCACAAAACGCAACTGGCGGGTGTGAGTGACTACATCTTGCATTTTCTCCACAATTCTTGGGTCTAAAGACTTGCTTGTTTTTGCAGGTTGTAGAGCTATTCAGCAGCTTCCGAACAACGTCGAGTTTGTCTAGAATTTCCTATGTTAAGGTAGTTTTTGATCGAGACATAGAGAGGCGGTGTTGCATGGCGCTGACAGGCCTTGCTATGGCATGTACTGCACAAAACGCAACTGGCGGGTGTGAGTGACTACATCTTGCATTTTCTCCACAATTCTTGGGTCTAAAGACTTGCTTGTTTTTGCAGGTTGTAGAGCTATTCAGCAGCTTCCGAACAACGTCGAGTTTGTCTAGAATTTTCTATGTTAAGGTAGTTTTTGATCGAGACATAGAGAGGCGGTGTTGCATGGCGCTGACAGGCCTTGCTATGGCATGTACTGCACAAAACGCAACTGGCGGGTGTGAGTGACTACATCTTGCATTTTCTCCACAATTCTTGGGTCCAAAGACTTGCTTGTTTTTGCAGGTTGTAGAGCTATTCAGCAGCTTCCGAACAACGTCGAGTTTGTCTAGAATTTCCTATGTTAAGGTAGTTTTTGATCGAGACATAGAGAGGCGGTGTTGCATGGCGCTGACAGGCCTTGCTATGGCATGTACTGCACAAAACGCAACTGGCGGGTGTGAGTGACTACATCTTGCATTTTCTCCACAATTCTTGGGTCTAAAGACTTGCTTGTTTTTGCAGGTTGTAGAGCTATTCAGCAGCTTCCGAACAACGTCGAGTTTGTCTAGAATTTCCTATGTTAAGGTAGTTTTTGATCGAGACATAGAGAGGCGGTGTTGCATGGCGCTGACAGGCCTTGCTATGGCATGTACTGCACAAAACGCAACTGGCGGGTGTGAGTGACTACATCTTGCATTTTCTCCACAATTCTTGGGTCCAAAGACTTGCTTGTTTTTGCAGGTTGTAGAGCTATTCAGCAGCTTCCGAACAACGTCGAGTTTGTCTAGAATTTCCTATGTTAAGGTAGTTTTTGATCGAGACATAGAGAGGCGGTGTTGCATGGCGCTGACAGGCCTTGCTATGGCATGTACTGCACAAAACGCAACTGGCGGGTGTGAGTGACTACATCTTGCATTTTCTCCACAATTCTTGGGTCCAAAGACTTGCTTGTTTTTGCAGGTTGTAGAGCTATTCAGCAGCTTCCGAACAACGTCGAGTTTGTCTAGAATTTCCTATGTTAAGGTAGTTTTTGATCGAGACATAGAGAGGCGGTGTTGCATGGCGCTGACAGGCCTTGCTATGGCATGTACTGCACAAAACGCAACTGGCGGGTGTGAGTGACTACATCTTGCATTTTCTCCACAATTCTTGGGTCCAAAGACTTGCTTGTTTTTGCAGGTTGTAGAGCTATTCAGCAGCTTCCGAACAACGTCGAGTTTGTCTAGAATTTCTATGTTAAGGTAGTTTTTGATCGAGACATAGAGAGGCGGTGTTGCATGGCGCTGACAGGCCTTGCTATGGCATGTACTGCACAAAACGCAACTGGCGGGTGTGAGTGACTACATCTTGCATTTTCTCCACAATTCTTGGGTCCAAAGACTTGCTTGTTTTTGCAGGTTGTAGAGCTATTCAGCAGCTTCCGAACAACGTCGAGTTTGTCTAGAATTTCCTATGTTAAGGTAGTTTTTGATCGAGACATAGAGAGGCGGTGTTGCATGGCGCTGACAGGCCTTGCTATGGCATGTACTGCACAAAACGCAACTGGCGGGTGTGAGTGACTACATCTTGCATTTTCTCCACAATTCTTGGGTCCAAAGACTTGCTTGTTTTTGCAGGTTGTAGAGCTATTCAGCAGCTTCCGAACAACGTCGAGTTTGTTTAGAATTTTCTATGTTAAGGTAGTTTTTGATCGAGACATAGAGAGGCGGTGTTGCATGGCGCTGACAGGCCTTGCTATGGCATGTACTGCACAAAACGCAACTGGCGGGTGTGAGTGACTACATCTTGCATTTTCTCCACAATTCTTGGGTCCAAAGACTTGCTTGTTTTTGCAGGTTGTAGAGCTATTCAGCAGCTTCCGAACAACGTCGAGTTTGTCTAGAATTTTCTATGTTAAGGTAGTTTTTGATCGAGACATAGAGAGGCGGTGTTGCATGGCGCTGACAGGCCTTGCTATGGCATGTACTGCACAAAACGCAACTGGCGGGTGTGAGTGACTACATCTTGCATTTTCTCCACAATTCTTGGGTCCAAAGACTTGCTTGTTTTTGCAGGTTGTAGAGCTATTCAGCAGCTTCCGAACAACGTCGAGTTTGTCTAGAATTTCCTATGTTAAGGTAGTTTTTGATCGAGACATAGAGAGGCGGTGTTGCATGGCGCTGACAGGCCTTGCTATGGCATGTACTGCACAAAACGCAACTGGCGGGTGTGAGTGACTACATCTTGCATTTTCTCCACAATTCTTGGGTCCAAAGACTTGCTTGTTTTTGCAGGTTGTAGAGCTATTCAGCAGCTTCCGAACAACGTCGAGTTTGTCTAGAATTTCCTATGTTAAGGTAGTTTTTGATCGAGACATAGAGAGGCGGTGTTGCATGGCGCTGACAGGCCTTGCTATGGCATGTACTGGACAAAACGCAACTGGCGGGTGTGAGTGACTACATCTTGCATTTTCTCCACAATTCTTGGGTCCAAAGACTTGCTTGTTTTTGCAGGTTGTAGAGCTATTCAGCAGCTTCCGACCAACGTCGAGTTTGTCTAGAATTTTCTATGTTAAGGTAGTTTTTGATCGAGACATAGAGAGGCGGTGTTGCATGGCGCTGACAGGCCTTGCTATGGCATGTACTGCACAAAACGCAACTGGCGGGTGTGAGTGACTACATCTTGCATTTTCTCCACAATTCTTGGGTCTAAAGACTTGCTTGTTTTTGCAGGTTGTAGAGCTATTCAGCAGCTTCCGAACAACGTCGAGTTTGTCTAGAATTTCCTATGTTAAGGTAGTTTTTGATCGAGACATAGAGAGGCGGTGTTGCATGGCGCTGACAGGCCTTGCTATGGCATGTACTGCACAAAACGCAACTGGCGGGTGTGAGTGACTACATCTTGCATTTTCTCCACAATTCTTGGGTCCAAAGACTTGCTTGTTGTTGCAGGTTGTAGAGCTATTCAGCAGCTTCCGAACAACGTCGAGTTTGTCTAGAATTTCCTATGTTAAGGTAGTTTTTGATCGAGACATAGAGAGGCGGTGTTGCATGGCGCTGACAGGCCTTGCTATGGCATGTACTGCACAAAACGCAACTGGCGGGTGTGAGTGACTACATCTTGCATTTTCTCCACAATTCTTGGGTCCAAAGACTTGCTTGTTTTTGCAGGTTGTAGAGCTATTCAGCAGCTTCCGAACAACGTCGAGTTTGTCTAGAATTTCCTATGTTAAGGTAGTTTTTGATCGAGACATAGAGAGGCGGTGTTGCATGGCGCTGACAGGCCTTGCTATGGCACGTACTGCACAAAACGCAACTGGCGGGTGTGAGTGACTACATCTTGCATTTTCTCCACAATTCTTGGTCCAAAGACTTGCTTGTTTTTGCAGGTTGTAGAGCTATTCAGCAGCTTCCGAACAACGTCGAGTTTGTCTAGAATTTTCTATGTTAAGGTAGTTTTTGATCGAGACATAGAGAGGCGGTGTTGCATGGCGCTGACAGGCCTTGCTATGGCATGTACTGGACAAAACGCAACTGGCGGGTGTGAGTGACTACATCTTGCATTTTCTCCACAATTCTTGGGTCCAAAGACTTGCTTGTTTTTGCAGGTTGTAGAGCTATTCAGCAGCTTCCGACCAACGTCGAGTTTGTCTAGAATTTCCTATGTTAAGGTAGTTTTTGATCGAGACATAGAGAGGCGGTGTTGCAGGGCGCTGACAGGCCTTGCTATGGCATGTACTGCACAAAACGCAACTGGCGGGTGTGAGTGACTACATCTTGCATTTTCTCCACAATTCTTGGGTCTAAAGACTTGCTTGTTTTTGCAGGTTGTAGAGCTATTCAGCAGCTTCCGAACAACGTCGAGTTTGTTTAGAATTTCCTATGTTAAGGTAGTTTTTGATCGAGACATAGAGAGGCGGTGTTGCATGGCGCTGACAGGCCTTGCTATGGCATGTACTGCAGAAAACGCAACTGGCGGGTGTGAGTGACTACATCTTGCATTTTCTCCACAATTCTTGGGTCCAAAGACTTGCTTGTTTTTGCAGGTTGTAGAGCTATTCAGCAGCTTCCGAACAACGTCGAGTTTGTCTAGATTTCCTATGTTAAGGTAGTTTTTGATCGAGACATAGAGAGGCGGTGTTGCATGGCGCTGACAGGCCTTGCTATGGCATGTACTGCACAAAACGCAACTGGCGGGTGTGAGTGACTACATCTTGCATTTTCTCCACAATTCCTGGGTCTAAAGACTTGCTTGTTTTTGCAGGTTGTAGAGCTATTCAGCAGCTTCCGAACAAAGTCGAGTTTGTCTAGAATTTCCTATGTTAAGGTAGTTTTTGATCGAGACATAGAGAGGCGGTGTTGCATGGCGCTGACAGGCCTTGCTATGGCATGTACTGCACAAAACGCAACTGGCGGGTGTGAGTGACTACATTTTGCATTTTCTCCACAATTCTTGGGTCCAAAGACTTGCTTGTTGTTGCAGGTTGTAGAGCTATTCAGCAGCTTCCGAACAACGTCGAATTTGTCTAGAATTTCCTATGTTAAGGTAGTTTTTGATCGAGACATAGAGAGGCGGTGTTGCATGGCGCTGACAGGCCTTGCTATGGCATGTACTGGACAAAACGCAACTGGCGGGTGTGAGTGACTACATCTTGCATTTTCTCCACAATTCTTGAGTCCAAAGACTTGCTTGTTTTTGCAGGTTGTAGAGCTATTCAGCAGCTTCCGAACAACGTCGAGTTTGTCTAGAATTTTCTATGTTAAGGTAGTTTTTGATCGAGACATAGAGAGGCGGTGTTGCATGGCGCTGACAGGCCTTGCTATGGCATGTACTGGACAAAACGCAACTGGCGGGTGTGAGTGACTACATCTTGCATTTTCTCCACAATTCTTGGGTCCAAAGACTTGCTTGTTTTTGCAGGTTGTAGAGCTATTCAGCAGCTTCCGAACAACGTCGAGTTTGTCTAGAATTTCCTATGTTAAGGTAGTTTTTGATCGAGACATAGAGAGGCGGTGTTGCATGGCGCTGACTGGCCTTGCTATGGCATGTACTGCACAAAACGCAACTGGCGGGTGTGAGTGACTACATCTTGCATTTTCTCCACAATTCTTGGGTCTAAAGACTTGCTTGTTTTTGCAGGTTGTAGAGCTATTCAGCAGCTTCCGAACAACGTCGAGTTTGTCTAGATTTTCCTATGTTAAGGTAGTTTTTGATCGAGACATAGAGAGGCGGTGTTGCATGGCGCTGACAGGCCTTGCTATGGCATGTACTGCACAAAACGCAACTGGCGGGTGTGAGTGACTACATTTTGCATTTTCTCCACAATTCTTGGGTCAAAAGACTTGCTTGTTTTTGCAGGTTGTAGAGCTATTCAGCAGCTTTCGAACAACGTCGAATTTGTCTAGAATTTCCTATGTTAAGGTAGTTTTTGATCGAGACATAGAGAGGCGGTGTTGCATGGCGCTGACAGGCCTTGCTATGGCATGTACTGGACAAAACGCAACTGGCGGGTGTGAGTGACTACATCTTGCATTTTCTCCACAATTCTTGGGTCCAAAGACTTGCTTTTTTTTGCAGGTTGTAGAGCTATTCAGCAGCTTCCGAACAACGTCGAGTTTGTCTAGAATTTCCTATGTTAAGGTAGTTTTTGATCGAGACATAGAGAGGCGGTGTTGCATGGCGCTGACAGGCCTTGCTATGGCATGTACTGCACAAAACGCAACTGGCGGGTGTGAGTGACTACATCTTGCATTTTCTCCACAATTCTTGGGTCTAAAGACTTGCTTGTTTTTGCAGGTTGTAGAGCTATTCAGCAGCTTCCGAACAACGTCGAGTTTGTCTAGAATTTCCTATGTTAAGGTAGTTTTTGATCGAGACATAGAGAGGCGGTGTTGCATGGCGCTGACAGGCCTTGCTATGGCATGTACTGCACAAAACGCAACTGGCGGGTGTGAGTGACTACATCTTGCATTTTCTCCACAATTCCTGGGTCCAAAGACTTGCTTGTTTTTGCAGGTTGTAGAGCTATTCAGCAGATTCCGAACAACGTCGAGTTTGTCTAGAATTTCCTATGTTAAGGTAGTTTTTGATCGAGACATAGAGAGGCGGTGTTGCATGGTGCTGACAGGCCTTGCTATGGCATGTACTGCACAAAACGCAACTGGCGGGTGTGAGTGACTACATCTTGCATTTTCTCCACAATTCTTGGGTCTAAAGACTTGCTTGTTTTTGATCGGGACATAGAGAGGCGGTGTTGCATGGCGCTGACAGGCCTTGCTATGGCATGTACTGCACAAAACGCAACTGGCGGGTGTGAGTGACTACATCTTGCATTTTCTCCACAATTCTTGGGTCTAAAGACTTGCTTGTTTTTGCAGGTTGTAGAGCTATTCAGCAGCTTCCGAACAACGTCGAGTTTGTAGAGAATTTCCTATGTAAAGGTAGTTTTTGATCGAGACATAGAGAGGCGGTGTTGCATGGCGCTGACAGGCCTTGCTATGGCATGTACTGCACAAAACGCAACTGGCGGGTGTGAGTGACTACATCTTGCATTTTCTCCACAATTCTTGGGTCAAAAGACTTGCTTGTTTTTGCAGATTGTAGAGCTATTCAGCAGCTTCCGAACAACGTCGAGTTTGTCTAGAATTTTCTATGTTAAGGTAGTTTTTGATCGAGACATAGAGAGGCGGTGTTGCATGGCGCTGACAGGCCTTGCTATGGCATGTACAGCACAAAACGCAACTGGCGGGTGTGAGTGACTACATCTTGCATTTTCTCCACAATTCTTGGGTCTAAAGACTTGCTTGTTTTTGCAGGTTGTAGAGCTATTCAGCAGCTTCCGAACAACGTCGAGTTTGTAGAGAATTTCCTATGTAAAGGTAGTTTTTGATCGAGACATAGAGAGGCGGTGTTGCATGGCGCTGACAGGCCTTGCTATGGCATGTACTGCACAAAACGCAACTGGCGGGTGTGAGTGACTACATCTTGCATTTTCTCCACAATTCTTGGGTCTAAAGACTTGCTTGTTTTTGCAGGTTGTAGAGCTATTCAGCAGCTTCCGAACAACGTCGAGTTTGTTTAGAATTTCCTATGTTAAGGTAGTTTTTGATCGAGACATAGAGAGGCGGTGTTGCATGGCGCTGACAGGCCTTGCTATGGCATGTACTGCACAAAACGCAACTGGCGGGTGTGAGTGACTACATCTTGCATTTTCTCCACAATTCTTGGGTTCAAAGACTTGCTTCTTTTTGCAGGTTGTAGAGCTATTCAGCAGCTTCCGAACAACGTCGAGTTTGTCTAGAATTTTCTATGTTAAGGTAGTTTTTGATCGAGACATAGAGAGGCGGTGTTGCATGGCGCTGACAGGCCTTGCTATGGCATGTACTGCACAAAACGCAACTGGCGGGTGTGAGTGACTACATCTTGCATTTTCTCCACAATTCTTGGGTCTAAAGACTTGCTTGTTTTTGCAGGTTGTAGAGCTATTCAGCAGCTTCCGAACAACGTCGAGTTTGTTTAGAATTTCCTATGTTAAGGTAGTTTTTGATCGAGACATAGAGAGGCGGTGTTGCATGGCGCTGACAGGCCTTGCTATGGCATGTACTGCACAAAACGCAACTGGCGGGTGTGAGTGACTACATCTTGCATTTTCTCCACAATTCTTGGGTTCAAAGACTTGCTTCTTTTTGCAGGTTGTAGAGCTATTCAGCAGCTTCCGAACAACGTGGAGTTTGTCTAGAATTTTCTATGTTAAGGTAGTTTTTGATCGAGACATAGAGAGGCGGTGTTGCATGGCGCTGACAGGCCTTGCTATGGCATGTACTGCACAAAACGCAACTGGCGGGTGTGAGTGACTACATCTTGCATTTTCTCCACAATTCCTGGGTCCAAAGACTTGCTTGTTTTTGCAGGTTGTAGAGCTATTCAGCAGCTTCCGAACAACGTCGAATTTGTCTAGAATTTCCTATGTTAAGGTAGTTTTTGATCGAGACATAGAGAGGCGGTGTTGCATGGTGCTGACAGGCCTTGCTATGGCATGTACTGCACAAAACGCAACTGGCGGGTGTGAGTGACTACATCTTGCATTTTCTCCACAATTCTTGGGTCTAAAGACTTGCTTGTTTTTGATCGGGACATAGAGAGGCGGTGTTGCATGGCGCTGACAGGCCTTGCTATGGCATGTACTGCACAAAACGCAACTGGCGGGTGTGAGTGACTACATCTTGCATTTTATCCACAATTCTTGGGTCTAAAGACTTGCTTGTTTTTGCAGGTTGTAGAGCTATTCAGCAGCTTCCGAACAACGTCGAGTTTGTCTAGAATTTTCTATGTTAAGGTAGTTTTTGATCGAGACATAGAGAGGCGGTGTCGCATGGCGCTGACAGGCCTTGCTATGGCATGTACAGCACAAAACGCAACTGGCGGGTGTGAGTGACTACATCTTGCATTTTCTCCACAATTCTAGGGTCTAAAGACTTGCTTGTTTTTGCAGGTTGTAGAGCTATTCAGCAGCTTCCGAACAACGTCGAGTTTGTAGAGAATTTCCTATGTTAAGGTTGTTTTTGATCGAGACATAGAGAGGCGGTGTTGCATGGCGCTGACAGGCCTTGCTATGGCATGTACTGCACAAAACGCAACTGGCGGGTGTGAGTGACTACATCTTGCATTTTCTCCACAATTCTTGGGTCTAAAGACTTGCTTGTTTTTGCAGGTTGTAGAGCTATTCAGCAGCTTCCGAACAACGTCGAGTTTGTTTAGAATTTCCTATGTTAAGGTAGTTTTTGATCGAGACATAGAGAGGCGGTGTTGCATGGCGCTGACAGGCCTTGCTATGGCATGTACTGCACAAAACCCAACTGGCGGGTGTGAGTGACTACATCTTGCATTTTCTCCACAATTCTTGGGTTCAAAGACTTGCTTCTTTTTGCAGGTTGTAGAGCTATTCAGCAGCTTCCGAACAACGTGGAGTTTGTCTAGAATTTTCTATGTTAAGGTAGTTTTTGATCGAGACATAGAGAGGCGGTGTTGCATGGCGCTGACAGGCCTTGCTATGGCATGTACTGCACAAAACGCAACTGGCGGGTGTGAGTGACTACATCTTGCATTTTCTCCACAATTCTAGGGTCTAAAGACTTGCTTGTTTTTGCAGGTTGTAGAGCTATTCAGCAGCTTCCGAACAACGTCGAGTTTGTAGAGAATTTCCTATGTTAAGGTAGTTTTTGATCGAGACATAGAGAGGCGGTGTTGCATGGCGCTGACAGGCCTTGCTATGGCATGTACTGCACAAAACGCAACTGGCGGGTGTGAGTGACTACATCTTGCCTTTTCTCCACAATTCTTGGGTCCAAAGACTTGCTTGTTTTTGCAGGTTGTAGAGCTATTCAGCAGCTTCCGAAAAACGTCGAGTTTGTCTAGAATTTCCTATGTTAAGGTAGTTTTTGATCGAGACATAGAGAGGCGGTGTTGCAGGGCGCTGACAGGCCTTGCTATGGCATGTACTGCACAAAACGCAACTGGCGGGTGTGAGTGACTACATCTTGCATTTTCTCCACAATTCTTGGGTCCAAAGACTTGCTTGTTTTTGCAGGTTGTAGAGCTATTCAGCAGCTTCCGAAAAACGTCGAGTTTGTCTAGAATTTCCTATGTTAAGGTAGTTTTTGATCGAGACATAGAGAGGCGGTGTTGCAGGGCGCTGACAGGCCTTGCTATGGCATGTACTGCACAAAACGCAACTGGCGGGTGTGAGTGACTACATCTTGCATTTTCTCCACAATTCTTGGGTCTAAAGACTTGCTTGTTTTTGCAGGTTGTAGAGCTATTCAGCAGCTTCCGAACAACGTCGAGTTTGTTTAGAATTTTCTATGTTAAGGTAGTTTTTGATCGAGACATAGAGAGGCGGTGTTGCATGGCGCTGACAGGCCTTGCTATGGCATGTACTGCACAAAACGCAACTGGCGGGTGTGAGTGACTACATCTTGCATTTTCTCCACAATTCTTGGGTCCAAAGACTTGCTTGTTTTTGCAGGTTGTAGAGCTATTCAGCAGCTTTCGAAAAACGTCGAGTTTGTCTAGAATTTCCTATGTTAAGGTAGTTTTTGATCGAGACATAGAGAGGCGGTGTTGCATGGCGCTGACAGGCCTTGCTATGGCATGTACTGCACAAAACGCAACTGGCGGGTGTGAGTGACTACATCTTGCATTTTCTCCACAATTCTTGGGTCTAAAGACTTGCTTGTTTTTGCAGGTTGTAGAGCTATTCAGAAGCTTCCGAACAACGTCGAGTTTGTTTAGAATTTCCTATGTTAAGGTAGTTTTTGATCGAGACATAGAGAGGCGGTGTTGCATGGCGCTGACAGGCCTTGCTATGGCATGTACTGCACAAAACGCAACTGGCGGGTGTGAGTGACTACATCTTGCATTTTCTCCACAATTCTTGGGTCCAAAGACTTGCTTGTTTTTGCAGGTTGTAGAGCTATTCAGCAGCTTCCGAACAACGTCGAGTTTGTCTAGAATTTCCTATGTTAAGGTAGTTTTTGATCGAGACATAGAGAGGCGGTGTTGCATGGCGCTGACAGGCCTTGCTATGGCATGTACTGCACAAAACGCAACTGGCGGGTGTGAGTGACTACATCTTGCATTTTCTCCACAATTCTTGGGTCTAAAGACTTGCTTGTTTTTGCAGGTTGTAGAGCTATTCAGCAGCTTCCGAACAAAGTCGAGTTTGTCTAGAATTTCCTATGTTAAGGTAGTTTTTGATCGAGACATAGAGTGGCGGTGTTGCATGGCGCTGACAGGCCTTGCTATGGCATGTACTGCACAAAACGCAACTGGCGGGTGTGAGTGACTACATTTTGCATTTTATCCACAATTCTTGGGTCCAAAGACTTGCTTGTTTTTGCAGGTTGTAGAGCTATTCAGCAGCTTCCGAACAACGTCGAATTTGTCTAGAATTTCCTATGTTAAGGTAGTTTTTGATCGAGACATAGAGAGGCGGTGTTGCATGGCGCTGACAGGCCTTGCTATGGCACGTACTGGACAAAACGCAACTGGCGGGTGTGAGTGACTACATCTTGCATTTTCTCCACAATTCTTGAGTCCAAAGACTTGCTTGTTTTTGCAGGTTGTAGAGCTATTCAGCAGCTTCCGAACAACGTCGAGTTTGTCTAGAATTTTCTATGTTAAGGTAGTTTTTGATCGAGACATAGAGTGGCGGAGTTGCATGGCGCTGACAGGCCTTGCTATGGCATGTACTGGACAAAACGCAACTGGCGGGTGTGAGTGACTACATCTTGCATTTTCTCCACAATTCTTGGGTCCAAAGACTTGCTTGTTTTTGCAGGTTGTAGAGCTATTCAGCAGCTTCCGACCAACGTCGAGTTTGTCTAGAATTTCCTATGTTAAGGTAGTTTTTGATCGAGACATAGAGAGGCGGTGTTGCATGGCGCTGACAGGCCTTGCTATGGCATGTACTGTGTAACCCAGAAAAATGGAACAAAGGAATTGGACCTAGGATCTCTAGAAAATCGCGAGGAAAATTAAGTTGGCAAAGAGACAGAGATTCAAGAGCTATCACTGGAACGCATTTATTTAATTCTCCTGAACGACAATAAAAAAAAAAACTAACCAAAAATAAAATTATGAGACTCGAAGAACAACTGATTTTGTACCTGACACTCGACCAACCTTGATGTTCTCCTAACCAAACAAATGTAAATGACCTTTGACTTTCCCTAAAGATAAAAAACTGCTATGAACCAAAAAAACTCAGTATAATGATCACAACTGAAACTAAATAAATGAAGCAAAAATAGACTAAAAAAATCTAAAATGACACGAACCAATAGACAAAAAAACAACTCAATCACTTCAAGCCATAAACCAACCAAAAACCATAAACCAGATAAAAAATAAAGAAACCAACAACTAAAACCTAGAACGAAGATTTAAAATTAAAACCAACAATAAAAACCTAAGATTTAAAACCAACTAAAATTAAAACCAATACAGCATCAAAAGAAGGTCATAAATCGAAAACAACAGCTTAAACAACCTGTAGAAATAACATAAAAAACGTAAAGTAAGTATAGAATTAAATGAGTACATTATAAATCCTAATAATAACTAGGCCAACCTAAAACAGGTGCTCTTTTCTGGCAATACCACACACTCATCCTTATCAATGCGATTAAGAACTTCTGGCTACTGCATAAACAATCAACAGTGCTGAGTTGCCACAAGCATAGTTATGTGTGCTCCAGGTAACAACACTAACTTTCTTGTGCATACTAATGAGTCTTGCCTTGTCCATGTGCTTATCTCCAAGGTCATCTACTAGGCTCTGTGGCCAAATCCAGCCACCCAGGCTGTCAGCTAGAGACTTTACAAGTCACTTAGCACTTCTTGCATACGTACACTGGGGAACCACTATGCCTTAATTATTACCACAAAACATACAAAGCATGTCATCAACCAACTGCTCAGTGGACTAGGCAAAGTCTAAGGCCCTGTTATCTTAACTGGTGGTCAACCTGATAAAAATAAGACACTGTGGCTGGCAATGTCCCTTCAGTAAAGTAAAGAAATGCATCATACATGTGCACAAGTAGGGACTCATTATACAGAATAAATGACAAGTGAAGGATTTACTTCCAACTATCTAAATTCTAACACTATTGGTTAAATAAAAAATCCAGCTATGTAAAAGATGAAATACACCTGTACAAAACTTAAAAGATCACTTGTTTTCTTCTCAAGTTCTCATACGACGAAAAAGTAAAGTTGTAAACCATGGGACTAACCATCGGATACGACATACATGTAGTATAATGCACAAAAATACATCGCGCAAAAGTAACTCTCTTGTGAATCAATCTTAAACTCCAAGTGTACTTGAACTTCACACTCCGTATAACAAGAAAAGAACGAGGAAATTTCAATCTCAGGCCACAAGAACAAAAGTACCAATCGGATCACTAAATATTTATCTATTAAATGTACTTTCACTTCTTAGTTAACAAAACAACAAAAACTTGAGCTTACCGAATCCAGCAGCAGACCAAACTTTCAGGGTAGAAAAGCCATAGATTTTCAAGGGAATCTGCAGAGCAAAACTAAATGATGCTGCCCTGCCTTCTACCAGTCTGCAAAATGAGGCATAGACCACATGGTCTCACAGATAAGGGGGTCTCTGTTCTGGACAGGATGTTTACTCTATCCAGGGGGCGTACACTACTATCCTCCTACAGCACTGCTATTATTTTACTGTGTCATAAACTTCTACTTAATTAACTTAAGAGGGCTACAACACAAACTAAGTGTATGCAAGTCAGGGGGAGGGACTCCTATGTTGAAAACCAAAAGCTAATGCAAGTTAACTATGTGGCCCTGCCACACACTCGCCAACTAAAATACATTGCTATCCTTAGCAATGGCGCAAGGAGAGTGTCAAGACTTATTACTAGAATCCTCGAAAATTGTGACCACTATGGGCATAATTCATTAACTATTCACTGCCAGTCTCCAAACCTGCGAGGCGGACGGATGCTTCTCTTTGGTCGTCGGCTGGTCCTCACCTCCAATACACTGTCAGAACTAGCGGAGCTATCAGTGGACACTTCAGACTCATCAGCTGTACTGCTACCATAGGATGACTCTGGTTCTTCATCCTGCAACTGATGTAGGGGTGGGGGTAGATGGAGATGCGGAGGATAATCTTCATCCTGGAACTGTGGAGGGGGTTGAAGTAGATAAACCTGAGGTCCGTCCACATCTTGGGACTGCGGAAGTGGTGGAAGTAGACCCTCATCTGTTTCATCCTCTACCTCGAAAGGACAAATGGCCAGTAGGTCTCGATGTAGATTTCTCGTCTTCGTAGATCCACGTTGCTGAATGGTATACACTGGCAAGTCTCCCAGTTGCCTAAGGACGATGTAAGGTATTTCCTCCCATTTGTCTCTCAGCTTACCTCTGCCTCTTGGTGTTTTGTTGGCGACAAGGACTCGATCTCCTGGCTGAAGTTCTCTCTCGGTTCCACGAATCTTTTTGTCATAGTTCAACTTTTGCTTGTGCTGTGCCTTTGTGGTTGCGAGCTTCACCTTTTCGCTGGCATTCCGGAGGTGTTTCTGCATCTGCTGGACGTACAGGGACTGGGGACGGCTCTCCTCTGACTCTTGCTCCCCTGGAGTTACAAGGTCCACGGGTAGCCTAGGTTCCCTCAAGAACATCAGATAGAATGGACTATAGCCTGTTGTCTCATGTCTCGTACTATTGTAGGCATAAGTCATCGACTGCAAGTGCATCGCCCAGTTAGGCTTCTGGTCAGGTTCAAGGGTTCCCATCATAGACAATAGCGTCCGGTTGAAACGTTCCGTCATCCCGTTGCCTTGGGGGTGGTAGGGAGACGTTTTACTTTTCACAGTACCGAGGAGATTACACAGCTCCTTCACTATAGCTGATTCGAAACATCTCCCCTGATCAGAGTGAATACGTTCAGGGATGCCGTAGTTCTTGATATACTTCTCCCATAAGACTCGTGCCACTGTATTTGCAGTCTCATCTCTCGTCGCGTACGCCTGTGCATACCGGGTGTAGTGGTCTGTCACTACCAGGATGTGTTCAAAGCCACCTTTCGACCTCTCCAGTGACAAGAAGTCTATACAGACCAACTCTAATGGTCGGGTTGTCTGGATGCTCTGAAGGGGTGCTTGTCGCCGAGTGTCCGGTAGTTTCCTTAGGGCACATCGCTTGCACTTCCCGACATATGCCTTCGTCTCAGAATATAAGCCGGGCCAGAAGTAACGGTCTCGTACTAGCTGGACTGTCTTCTCGAATCCAAGATGTCCGATCTTGTCATGGAGATGTTTCAGGACCTGGGGTCGCAGTGACTTCGAGGGGATGGGCAGATAGTTGTCTCTATCCTCTGTGATATGGACGTAGAACAGTGCACCGTCTTTCACGTGAAGGTTATCCCATGACCTCAACAATCTGCGGACTGCAGGAGCTTCAGCCTTCATCTGCCTCTTACTTGGCCTAGACTTTCGTGTCAACTTAAGAGTTGTCACACGACTGATGTCCAAGTCCTGCTGTGTCATTGCTACACCTGGTATCTGTTCAAGTACAGTTCCCACTGTTGCATGCTCCCTGGCCTCAGGCCCTTCAGACACGTCACATGACCCAGAGGAAGCGCATTCTTCAGAGTACGTACGCTCCGCCATTGAAGTGCTCGGGTCTCCTTCCTGAGGAACCATCTGCTGAGCTGCTATTGGATGTTGAGTAGTCTCCTTGTCTACCTCATCAACTGCATTCAGGATCTGTTGTACATCATTCCTGGGGATTCTGGACAATGCATCGGCATTTGCATTCAGTTTGCCTGGTCTATACACAATGCTGAGGTTGTACTGGGCGAGGTCACTAACCCAACGATGACTATGGGCATCTAACTTGGCCTTCTTCAACACATACGTGAGCGGATTGTTGTCCGTCATAGCAGTCACCTCGTTACCATACAGATAGTCCTTGAACTTATCTGTCACCGCCCAGTGAAGTGCCTTGAACTCCATCTTGTGTGCTGGATACTTCCTTTCGGCGGTGGACAGAGAGCGGCTAGCATATGCAAGCACTCGCTCCTTGCCTTCTTGTGTCTGCGTCAGAACTGCTCCTAGACCGTCTCTGGAGGCATCAGTCTGCACTGTAAATGGGAGGCTGTAGTCAGCGTACGCCAAGATGGGTGCAGAGATCAGCTTAGACATCAGTGTGGTGAAGGCCTCTTGACACTCAGTGGTCCAGACAAAAGTTGGCTCCTTGCCACCTCGTTTTCCCCCAGTTAAGGCGAAGAGAGGAGCCGCTATATTGGCATAGTGTTGGATGAACTTCCGATAATAGCCAGTCATCCCCAAGAAGCTCCTCACACCTCTCCTACACGTGGGTACAGGCCAACTCTTCATGATGGAGACCTTTTCAGGATCCGTGGCAATCCCCTTGGCAGACACTATATGGCCTAAGTATCGAACCTCGGTCCTGAACAGTTGGCACTTAGAGGGTTTCAACTTTAGTCCATGTTCTCTCAGCCGAGCAAAGACCTTGCCTAGACGTTCCATGTGTTCCTCTATGGTGCTGCTGAAAACCACTATATCATCAAGGTATATGAGGAGACTCTCGAAAGTCATGTCACCAAATACAGTGGACATTAACCTTTGGAACGTAGCTGGAGCATTAACAAGGCCAAAGGGCATGCGGGTATACTCATACAACCCCATGGGAGACGTGAAAGCTGTCTTCTGCTGATCCTTTGGTGCCATTTTCACCTGGTGGTAGCCGGACGTGAGGTCTAGGCATGAAAAGTACCTTGCCTTCCCAAGGGCATCAAGGGCCTCGTCAATCCTTGGGAGTGGGAATGCATCCCTGGTGGTTCTGGAATTCAGCTTCCG
Organism: Patiria miniata; assembly: GCF_015706575.1. Classification (NCBI taxonomy): domain Eukaryota; kingdom Metazoa; phylum Echinodermata; class Asteroidea; order Valvatida; family Asterinidae; genus Patiria; species Patiria miniata. The sequence continues at coordinate 17,701,491 of NW_024037051.1, forward strand.
ATAATCGACACACAGGCGAATCGTTCCATCCTTCTTCTCTACCACAACTATGGGGGACGCAAAAGGGCTCTGGCTATGTCGAACTATTCCCGCCTCCTTAAGCTCTTCGATGTGGCTTCTTACCGCTTGGTACTGGGCTGGGGGAATTCTCCGGTAGGGGAGCCTGAATGGAGTTGGGTCACTCAGTGGTATTTCATGTTCCACTGTGGTAGTCGAACCCACATCTAAGTGCCCCTTGGAGAACACATCTGCATTCTGAGATAGAAGCACGTCGACAGCCTTCTTCTGAGATGGGGTCAAGTCAGCACCCTGCAGATCAACCTCTGGCACTGGACTGGTGTCGACAGCAACTTGTTCCATGATGACTGTCTCTTTCTCATTTTGCACTGCCGCTGGACTGACCAACTTGAAGCAGGAGAGGGTCGCTACCTTTGAGTTTCTCCGGAGAGTCATCCGGTGATCAGACAAATTGCAGAGTTGGACTGACACCCTGGAGCCCTGCACCTGAACCAGTGTGCGGCCTACTGCCAGCTCCTTAGTGAGGCTGTTGTCCAACATGGCAGTGATACTTCTTTTGCGCACAGACTTTGGTAGCCATGCCTGAACAGCAACTTTCTCTCCAGGTGACAAGTCCAGCGCATGTCTGCCTGCATATCTACAAATGCCAATGTCTCCATTCTCCTTAGCAAGGTCTGCCCCATCTTCATTGACAACCTGGAAAGCCTGGAACCACTTGGGGGACAACCGTTGCGTTTTCTCCATGAACTTCGACCCATGAGAGCCCTTCATCCTGTCCCGACTGGCACGTATGACATTGGTGCCAATGAGTACAGGGGTGTCAAGGCGGAACGAAGTTGCCGGAACAACAAAGGCCGGAACCCCTCGGATATGTTGACCCATAACATGTACATCGACCGTTATGACTCCTAGGTGTTGGACAACTTGTCCTCCGGCTCCTAAAATGGACACGTCGGAGGTACGGAGTGGTTGGAGTCTGAGCTCAGGATATCTCTGGATGAATTCATTGGTCACCGTGGTTACTTGCGAACCTGTATCTATTAATGCGAAACAATGAATTCCAGAGAACCCAATCTCTGTTCTGTTGACAGGCCCAGCTTCTGGTATCTCAGCTGTCCTCTCCACACCACTCGTTCGGTCCTCTTTCACATGGCTATTGATGGATGTATATGTATTAGTGTTAAGTGGGCTCTTCCCTGTTAAACCCGCCGACTGCCCTACATCCGCAGGTTTTGTCCGTTTAACATAGGCTGAGTGGTGGGGGCCTGCTGCTGCTGTGGTTGCTCACTGTGGTTAAGCTGGGGCAATTTCTTGCTAGATGTCGGCGATCTCCACAGTTGAAACATCCAGTATATGGGGGTTTGCCCGATTGGGGCTGACGGGTGGGCTGATGTTGGAAAACAGCACCCTCTAGTCGTGCAAGGCGTTGACCATGTTGGCGTTGCTCCTGGAGAACTCTGTCTAAGGCCTCCATCTGACCACGATGCATCCCCTTCATCTCCTCCAGTTGTTGCGTCATGAGTTGCTGGATTATCGGAGTGTTGGGGTCGTTTGGCCCGAGTGGGACCGGGACAACCTCCTTCACGGGTTGGGCTGGCCCCTTTACGTCTTTACCCAGGGCCTTAACTTGGGGCAGGCTTTGAGCCACCTCGCTCATTGAGAAGGACGTCTGCTGTCGTCTGAGGTCTGCTGCCTGCCTCTCCTCTTCTTCAATAATGTGAAGTTCCCGGCGCACGTCCCGGAAGGCCATAAACCTCGGTTGCATCGGCGCCAATCTCTGCTTGTAGTGTAGGTTCTTCAAACCCACCATGAACTGGGTTGCCAACATCTTGTCTCGGCTCTCTTCCTCGGACTTCTGTCCCCGGCGCCGCCTCGTCTCTTCAACCTCCCTCAAGGTCGATTCCAATCCAATGGCGAACTCCATTGGGGTTTCGTTTCCCCGCTGCACCCTGGCGTAAAATTTGGCCACGGGAGACAGGGCACTTTTGTCTTCCCCGTATTCTTCCAGCAGCTCGACGAAGGCTTTCTCCGCGTCTAGACCCTCTGGTGTCCTACTCTCAAGGTTCAGCAGCACATCTCTCGCTTTTCCTCCTGTGTGTCTGACAGCCTCATGAAACTGGAGGATCCCTGGGGCTGTTCCCTTGCATCCAAGGAGGAACCGCATATCCCGGATCCAGTCCTCCAGTCGGGGGCCGTGTCGCTCCTTCCCGCTAAATGTTGGCACGCTCTTGACCTGATGCGTGGTCAACATCCTTGGAGCTCCCTGTCCTCTCTGCTCTGCCGCGGTGTGGAGTGGATCTAGACCAGCAAGACGTAGAGGGGACACTCCTTCTGATGGAGGAACCAAATGTGGGTACTGACGGTGTGCTCCTTCCATGTTCGGTGATTGACCAAGCCCAGGAGTAACTGCGTATGTTGTCTGGGGCGTCAGTTGCGGAGGGGTATCCGATATCAGGTGAGCTGTTCGGTGCTGGTTCGGCGTCTGCGTCATTGCAATCAATATACTCCCAACTCTCGACACTGTATTGGTTTTCCCTAACTATGACCTGTCTCTATGTCCTACCTTAAAAATTCCTGGCTAAGTTATATAAAAAAAACAGTGCACTAGTACCCGGATTCTCCACCTAAAAGAAAAAAATGTAACCCAGAAAAATGGAACAAAGGATTGGACCTAGGATCTCTAGAAAATCGCGAGGAAAATTAAGTTGGCAAAGAGACAGAGATTCAAGAGCTATCACTGGAACGCATTTATTTATTCTCCTGAACGACAATAAAAAAAAAAAACTAAACCAAAAATAAAATTATGAGACTCGAAGAACAACTGATTTTGTACCTGACACTCGACCAACCTTGATGTTCTCCTAACCAAACAAATGTAAATGACCTTTGACTTTCCCTAAAGATAAAAAACTGCTATGAACCAAAAAACTCAGTATAATGATCACAACTGAAACTAAATAAATGAAGCAAAAATAGACTAAAAAAATCTAAAATGACACGAACCAATAGACAAAAAAAACAACTCAATCACTTCAAGCCATAAACCAACCAAAAACCATAAACCAGATAAAAAATAAAGAAACCAACAACTAAAACCTAGAACGAAGATTTAAAATTAAAACCAACAATAAAAACCTAAGATTTAAAACCAACTAAAATTAAAACCAATACAGCATCAAAAGAAGGTCATAAATCGAAAACAACAGCTTAAACAACCTGTAGAAATAAATAAAAAACGCAAAGTAAGTATAGAACTAAATGAGTACATTATAAATCCTAATAATAACTAGGCCAACCTAAAACAGGTGCTCTATTCTGGCAATACCACACACTCATCCTTATCAATGCGATTAAGAACTTCTGGCCACTGCATAAACAATCAACAGTGCTGAGTTGCCACAAGCATAGTTATGTGTGCTCCAGGTAACAACACTAACTTTCTTGTGCATACTAATGAGTCTTGCCTTGTCCATGTGCTTATCTCCAAGGTCATCTACTAGGCTCTGTGGCCAAATCCAGCCACCCAGGCTGTCAGCTAGAGAGTTTACAAGTCACTTAGCACTTCTTGCATACGTACACTGGGGAACCACTATGCCTTAATTATTACCACAAAACATACAAAGCATTTCATCAACCAACTGCTCAGTGGACTAGGCAAAGTCTAAGGCCCTGTTATCTTAACTGGTGGTCAACCTGATAAAAATAAGACACTGTGGCTGGCAATGTCCCTTCAGTAAAGTAAAGAAATGCATCATACATGTGCACAAGTAGGGACTCATTATACAGAATAAATGACAAGTGAAGGATTTACTTCCAACTATCTAAATTCTAACACTATTGGTTAAATAAAAAATCCAGCTATGTAAAAGATGAAATACACCTGTGCAAAACTTAAAAGATCACTTGTTTTCTTCTCAAGTTCTCATACAACGAAAAAGTAAAGTTGTAAACCATGGGACTAACCATCGGATACGACATACATGTAGTATAATGCACAAAAATACATCGCGCAAAAGTAACTCTCTTGTGAATCAATCTTAAACTCCAAGTGTACTTGAACTTCACACTCCGTATAACAAGAAAAGAACGAGGAAATTTCAATCTCAGGCCACAAGAACAAAAGTACCAATTGGATCACTAAATATTTATCTATTAAATGTACTTTCACTTCTTAGTTAACAAAACAACAAAACTTGAGCTTACCGAATCCAGCAGCAGACCAAACTTTCAGGGTAGAAAAGCCATAGATTTTCAAGGGAATCTGCAGAGCAAAACTAAATGATGCTGCCCTGCCTTCTACCAGTCTGCAAAATGAGGCATGGACCACATGGTCTCACAGATAAGGGGGTCTCTGTTCTGGACAGGATGTTTACTCTATCCAGGGGGCGTACACTACTATCCTCCTACAGCACTGCTATTATTTTACTGTGTCATAAACTTCTACTTAATTAACTTAAGAGGGCTACAACACAAACTAAGTGTATGCAAGTCAGGGGGAGGGACTCCTATGTTGAAAACCAAAAGCTAATGCAAGTTAACTATGTGGCCCTGCCACAACTGCACAAA
>NW_024037051.1:17706574-17722533 GCF_015706575.1 Patiria miniata
AAGTTGCGTTTTGTGCAGTACATGCCATAGCAAGGCCTGTCAGCGCCATGCAACACCGCCTCTCTATGTCTCGATCAAAAACTACCTTAACATAGGAAATTCTAGACAAACTCGACGTTGTTCGGAAGCTGCTGAATAGCTCTACAACTGCCAAAACAAGCAAGTCTTCAGACCCAAGAATTGTGGAGAAAATGCAAGATGTAGTCACTCACACCCGCTAGTTGCGTTTTGTGCAGTACATGCCATAGCAAGGCCTGTCAGCGCCATGCAACACCGCCTCTCTATGTCTCGATCAAAAACTACCTTAACATAGGAAATTCTAGACAAACTCGACGTTGTTCGGAAGCTGCTGAATAGCTCTACAACTTGCCAAAACAAGCAAGTCTTCAGACCCAAGAATTGTGGAGAAAATGCAAGATGTAGTCACTCACACCCGCTAGTTGCGTTTTGTGCAGTACATGCCATAGCAAGGCCTGTCAGCGCCATGCAACACCGCCTCTCTATGTCTCGATCAAAAACTACCTTAACATAGGAAATTCTAGACAAACTCGACGTTGTTCGGAAGCTGCTGAATAGCTCTACAACCTGCCAAAACAAGCAAGTCTTCAGACCCAAGAATTGTGGAGAAAATGCAAGATGTAGTCACTCACACCCGCTAGTTGCGTTTTGTGCAGTACATGCCATAGCAAGGCCTGTCAGCGCCATGCAACACCGCCTCTCTATGTCTCGATCAAAAACTACCTTAACATAGGAAATTCTAGACAAACTCGACGTTGTTCGGAAGCTGCTGAATAGCTCTACAACCTGCCAAAACAAGCAAGTCTTCAGACCCAAGAATTGTGGAGAAAATGCAAGATGTAGTCACTCACACCCGCTAGTTGCGTTTTGTGCAGTACATGCCATAGCAAGGCCTGTCAGCGCCATGCAACACCGCCTCTCTATGTCTCGATCAAAAAACTACCTTAACATAGGAAATTCTAGACAAACTCGACGTTGTTCGGAAGCTGCTGAATAGCTCTACAACCTGCCAAAACAAGCAAGTCTTCAGACCCAAGAATTGTGGAGAAAATGCAAGATGTAGTCACTCACACCCGCTAGTTGCGTTTTGTGCAGTACATGCCATAGCAAGGCCTGTCAGCGCCATGCAACACCGCCTCTCTATGTCTCGATCAAAAACTACCTTAACATAGGAAATTCTAGACAAACTCGACGTTGTTCGGAAGCTGCTGAATAGCTCTACAACTTGCCAAAACAAGCAAGTCTTCAGACCCAAGAATTGTGGAGAAAATGCAAGATGTAGTCACTCACACCCGCTAGTTGCGTTTGTGCAGTACATGCCATAGCAAGGCCGTCAGCAGTACATGCCATAGCAAGGCCTGTCAGCGCCATGCAACACCGCCTCTCTATGTCTCGATCAAAAACTACCTTAACATAGGAAATTCTAGACAAACTCGACGTTGTTCGGAAGCTGCTGAATAGCTCTACAACCTGCCAAAACAAGCAAGTCTTCAGACCCAAGAATTGTGGAGAAAATGCAAGATGTAGTCACTCACACCCGCTAGTTGCGTTTTGTGCAGTACATGCCATAGCAAGGCCTGTCAGCGCCATGCAACACCGCCTCTCTATGTCTCGATCAAAAACTACCTTAACATAGGAAATTCTAGACAAACTCGACGTTGTTCGGAAGCTGCTGAATAGCTCTACAACCTGCAAAAACAAGCAAGTCTTCAGACCCAAGAATTGTGGAGAAAATGCAAGATGTAGTCACTCACACCCGCTAGTTGCGTTTTGTGCAGTACATGCCATAGCAAGGCCTGTCAGCGCCATGCAACACCGCCTCTCTATGTCTCGATCAAAAACTACCTTAACATAGGAAATTCTAGACAAACTCGACGTTGTTCGGAAGCTGCTGAATAGCTCTACAACCTGCCAAAACAAGCAAGTCTTCAGACCCAAGAATTGTGGAGAAAATGCAAGATGTAGTCACTCACACCCGCTAGTTGCGTTTTGTGCAGTACATGCCATAGCAAGGCCTGTCAGCGCCATGCAACACCGCCTCTCTATGTCTCGATCAAAAACTACCTTAACATAGGAAATTCTAGACAAACTCGACGTTGTTCGGAAGCTGCTGAATAGCTCTACAACCTGCCAAAACAAGCAAGTCTTCAGACCCAAGAATTGTGGAGAAAATGCAAGATGTAGTCACTCACACCCGCTAGTTGCGTTTTGTGCAGTACATGCCATAGCAAGGCCTGTCAGCGCCATGCAACACCGCCTCTCTATGTCTCGATCAAAAACTACCTTAACATAGGAAATTCTAGACAAACTCGACGTTGTTCGGAAGCTGCTGAATAGCTCTACAACCTGCCAAAACAAGCAAGTCTTCAGACCCAAGAATTGTGGAGAAAATGCAAGATGTAGTCACTCACACCCGCTAGTTGCGTTTTGTGCAGTACATGCCATAGCAAGGCCTGTCAGCGCCATGCAACACCGCCTCTCTATGTCTCGATCAAAAACTACCTTAACATAGGAAATTCTAGACAAACTCGACGTTGTTCGGAAGCTGCTGAATAGCTCTACAACTTGCCAAAACAAGCAAGTCTTCAGACCCAAGAATTGTGGAGAAAATGCAAGATGTAGTCACTCACACCCGCTAGTTGCGTTTTGTGCAGTACATGCCATAGCAAGGCCTGTCAGCGCCATGCAACACCGCCTCTCTATGTCTCGATCAAAAACTACCTTAACATAGGAAATTCTAGACAAACTCGACGTTGTTCGGAAGCTGCTGAATAGCTCTACAACCTGCCAAAACAAGCAAGTCTTCAGACCCAAGAATTGTGGAGAAAATGCAAGATGTAGTCACTCACACCCGCTAGTTGCGTTTTGTGCAGTACATGCCATAGCAAGGCCTGTCAGCGCCATGCAACACCGCCTCTCTATGTCTCGATCAAAAACTACCTTAACATAGGAAATTCTAGACAAACTCGACGTTGTTCGGAAGCTGCTGAATAGCTCTACAACCTGCCAAAACAAGCAAGTCTTCAGACCCAAGAATTGTGGAGAAAATGCAAGATGTAGTCACTCACACCCGCTAGTTGCGTTTTGTGCAGTACATGCCATAGCAAGGCCTGTCAGCGCCATGCAACACCGCCTCTCTATGTCTCGATCAAAAACTACCTTAACATAGGAAATTCTAGACAAACTCGACGTTGTTCGGAAGCTGCTGAATAGCTCTACAACCTGCCAAAACAAGCAAGTCTTCAGACCCAAGAATTGTGGAGAAAATGCAAGATGTAGTCACTCACACCCGCTAGTTGCGTTTTGTGCAGTACATGCCATAGCAAGGCCTGTCAGCGCCATGCAACACCGCCTCTCTATGTCTCGATCAAAAACTACCTTAACATAGGAAATTCTAGACAAACTCGACGTTGTTCGGAAGCTGCTGAATAGCTCTACAACTTGCCAAAACAAGCAAGTCTTCAGACCCAAGAATTGTGGAGAAAATGCAAGATGTAGTCACTCACACCCGCTAGTTGCGTTTTGTGCAGTACATGCCATAGCAAGGCCTGTCAGCGCCATGCAACACCGCCTCTCTATGTCTCGATCAAAAACTACCTTAACATAGGAAATTCTAGACAAACTCGACGTTGTTCGGAAGCTGCTGAATAGCTCTACAACCTGCCAAAACAAGCAAGTCTTCAGACCCAAGAATTGTGGAGAAAATGCAAGATGTAGTCACTCACACCCGCTAGTTGCGTTTTGTGCAGTACATGCCATAGCAAGGCCTGTCAGCGCCATGCAACACCGCCTCTCTATGTCTCGATCAAAAACTACCTTAACATAGGAAATTCTAGACAAACTCGACGTTGTTCGGAAGCTGCTGAATAGCTCTACAACCTGCCAAAACAAGCAAGTCTTCAGACCCAAGAATTGTGGAGAAAATGCAAGATGTAGTCACTCACACCCGCTAGTTGCGTTTTGTGCAGTACATGCCATAGCAAGGCCTGTCAGCGCCATGCAACACCGCCTCTCTATGTCTCGATCAAAAACTACCTTAACATAGGAAATTCTAGACAAACTCGACGTTGTTCGGAAGCTGCTGAATAGCTCTACAACCTGCCAAAACAAGCAAGTCTTCAGACCCAAGAATTGTGGAGAAAATGCAAGATGTAGTCACTCACACCCGCTAGTTGCGTTTTGTGCAGTACATGCCATAGCAAGGCCTGTCAGCGCCATGCAACACCGCCTCTCTATGTCTCGATCAAAAACTACCTTAACATAGGAAATTCTAGACAAACTCGACGTTGTTCGGAAGCTGCTGAATAGCTCTACAACCTGCCAAAACAAGCAAGTCTTCAGACCCAAGAATTGTGGAGAAAATGCAAGATGTAGTCACTCACACCGCTAGTTGCGTTTTGTGCAGTACATGCCATAGCAAGGCCTGTCAGCGCCATGCAACACCGCCTCTCTATGTCTCGATCAAAAACTACCTTAACATAGGAAATTCTAGACAAACTCGACGTTGTTCGGAAGCTGCTGAATAGCTCTACAACCTGCCAAAACAAGCAAGTCTTCAGACCCAAGAATTGTGGAGAAAATGCAAGATGTAGTCACTCACACCCGCTAGTTGCGTTTTGTGCAGTACATGCCATAGCAAGGCCTGTCAGCGCCATGCAACACCGCCTCTCTATGTCTCGATCAAAAACTACCTTAACATAGGAAATTCTAGACAAACTCGACGTTGTTCGGAAGCTGCTGAATAGCTCTACAACCTGCCAAAACAAGCAAGTCTTCAGACCCAAGAATTGTGGAGAAAATGCAAGATGTAGTCACTCACACCCGCTAGTTGCGTTTTGTGCAGTACATGCCATAGCAAGGCCTGTCAGCGCCATGCAACACCGCCTCTCTATGTCTCGATCAAAAACTACCTTAACATAGGAAATTCTAGACAAACTCGACGTTGTTCGGAAGCTGCTGAATAGCTCTACAACCTGCCAAAACAAGCAAGTCTTCAGACCCAAGAATGTGGGAGAAAATGCAAGATGTAGTCACTCACACCCGCTAGTTGCGTTTTGTGCAGTACATGCCATAGCAAGGCCTGTCAGCGCCATGCAACACCGCCTCTCTATGTCTCGATCAAAAACTACCTTAACATAGGAAATTCTAGACAAACTCGACGTTGTTCGGAAGCTGCTGAATAGCTCTACAACCTGCCAAAACAAGCAAGTCTTCAGACCCAAGAATTGTGGAGAAAATGCAAGATGTAGTCACTCACACCCGCTAGTTGCGTTTTGTGCAGTACATGCCATAGCAAGGCCTGTCAGCGCCATGCAACACCGCCTCTCTATGTCTCGATCAAAAACTACCTTAACATAGGAAATTCTAGACAAACTCGACGTTGTTCGGAAGCTGCTGAATAGCTCTACAACCTGCCAAAACAAGCAAGTCTTCAGACCCAAGAATTGTGGAGAAAATGCAAGATGTAGTCACTCACACCCGCTAGTTGCGTTTTGTGCAGTACATGCCATAGCAAGGCCTGTCAGCGCCATGCAACACCGCCTCTCTATGTCTCGATCAAAAACTACCTTAACATAGGAAATTCTAGACAAACTCGACGTTGTTCGGAAGCTGCTGAATAGCTCTACAACCTGCCAAAACAAGCAAGTCTTCAGACCCAAGAATTGTGGAGAAAATGCAAGATGTAGTCACTCACACCCGCTAGTTGCGTTTTGTGCAGTACATGCCATAGCAAGGCCTGTCAGCGCCATGCAACACCGCCTCTCTATGTCTCGATCAAAAACTACCTTAACATAGGAAATTCTAGACAAACTCGACGTTGTTCGGAAGCTGCTGAATAGCTCTACAACTTGCCAAAACAAGCAAGTCTTCAGACCCAAGAATTGTGGAGAAAATGCAAGATGTAGTCACTCACACCCGCTAGTTGCGTTTTGTGCAGTACATGCCATAGCAAGGCCTGTCAGCATGCCAGCACTGTCAGCCACACCGCCTCTCTATGTCTCGATCAAAAACTACCTTAACATAGGAAATTCTAGACAAACTCGACGTTGTTCGGAAGCTGCTGAATAGCTCTACAACCTGCCAAAACAAGCAAGTCTTCAGACCCAAGAATTGTGGAGAAAATGCAAGATGTAGTCACTCACACCCGCTAGTTGCGTTTTGTGCAGTACATGCCATAGCAAGGCCTGTCAGCGCCATGCAACACCGCCTCTCTATGTCTCGATCAAAAAACTACTTAACATAGGAAATTCTAGACAAACTCGACGTTGTTCGGAAGCTGCTGAATAGCTCTACAACCTGCCAAAACAAGCAAGTCTTCAGACCCAAGAATTGTGGAGAAAATGCAAGATGTAGTCACTCACACCCGCTAGTTGCGTTTTGTGCAGTACATGCCATAGCAAGGCCTGTCAGCGCCATGCAACACCGCCTCTCTATGTCTCGATCAAAAACTACCTTAACATAGGAAATTCTAGACAAACTCGACGTTGTTCGGAAGCTGCTGAATAGCTCTACAACCTGCCAAAACAAGCAAGTCTTCAGACCCAAGAATTGTGGAGAAAATGCAAGATGTAGTCACTCACACCCGCTAGTTGCGTTTTGTGCAGTACATGCCATAGCAAGGCCTGTAGCAGTACATGCCATAGCAAGCCTGTCAGCGCCATGCAACACCGCCTCTCTATGTCTCGATCAAAAACTACCTTAACATAGGAAATTCTAGACAAACTCGACGTTGTTCGGAAGCTGCTGAATAGCTCTACAAACTGCCAAAACAAGCAAGTCTTCAGACCCAAGAATTGTGGAGAAAATGCAAGATGTAGTCACTCACACCCGCTAGTTGCGTTTTGTGCAGTACATGCCATAGCAAGGCCTGTCAGCGCCATGCAACACCGCCTCTCTATGTCTCGATCAAAAACTACCTTAACATAGGAAATTCTAGACAAACTCGACGTTGTTCGGAAGCTGCTGAATAGCTCTACAACTTGCCAAAACAAGCAAGTCTTCAGACCCAAGAATTGTGGAGAAAATGCAAGATGTAGTCACTCACACCCGCTAGTTGCGTTTTGTGCAGTACATGCCATAGCAAGGCCTGTCAGCGCCATGCAACACCGCCTCTCTATGTCTCGATCAAAAACTACCTTAACATAGGAAATTCTAGACAAACTCGACGTTGTTCGGAAGCTGCTGAATAGCTCTACAACCTGCCAAAACAAGCAAGTCTTCAGACCAAGAATTGTGGAGAAAATGCAAGATGTAGTCACTCACACCCGCTAGTTGCGTTTTGTGCAGTAGTACATGCCATAGCAAGGCCTGTCAGCGCCATGCAACACCGCCTCTCTATGTCTCGATCAAAAACTACCTTAACATAGGAAATTCTAGACAAACTCGACGTTGTTCGGAAGCTGCTGAATAGCTCTACAACTTGCCAAAACAAGCAAGTCTTCAGACCCAAGAATTGTGGAGAAAATGCAAGATGTAGTCACTCACACCCGCTAGTTGCGTTTTGTGCAGTACATGCCATAGCAAGGCCTGTCAGCAGTACATGCCAGCAAGGCCTGTCAGCGCCATGCAACACCGCCTCTCTATGTCTCGATCAAAAACTACCTTAACATAGGAAATTCTAGACAAACTCGACGTTGTTCGGAAGCTGCTGAATAGCTCTACAACCTGCCAAAACAAGCAAGTCTTCAGACCCAAGAATTGTGGAGAAAATGCAAGATGTAGTCACTCACACCCGCTAGTTGCGTTTTGTGCAGTACATGCCATAGCAAGGCCTGTCAGCGCCATGCAACACCGCCTCTCTATGTCTCGATCAAAAAACTACCTTAACATAGGAAATTCTAGACAAACTCGACGTTGTTCGGAAGCTGCTGAATAGCTCTACAACCTGCCAAAACAAGCAAGTCTTCAGACCCAAGAATTGTGGAGAAAATGCAAGATGTAGTCACTCACACCCGCTAGTTGCGTTTTGTGCAGTACATGCCATAGCAAGGCCTGTCAGCGCCATGCAACACCGCCTCTCTATGTCTCGATCAAAAACTACCTTAACATAGGAAATTCTAGACAAACTCGACGTTGTTCGGAAGCTGCTGAATAGCTCTACAACCTGCCAAAACAAGCAAGTCTTCAGACCCAAGAATTGTGGAGAAAATGCAAGATGTAGTCACTCACACCCGCTAGTTGCGTTTTGTGCAGTACATGCCATAGCAGGCCTGTCAGCAGCAGCCATAGCAGGCCTGTCAGCGCCATGCAACACCGCCTCTCTATGTCTCGATCAAAAACTACCTTAACATAGGAAATTCTAGACAAACTCGACGTTGTTCGGAAGCTGCTGAATAGCTCTACAACTTGCCAAAACAAGCAAGTCTTCAGACCCAAGAATTGTGGAGAAAATGCAAGATGTAGTCACTCACACCCGCTAGTTGCGTTTTGTGCAGTACATGCCATAGCAAGGCCTGTCAGCGCCATGCAACACCGCCTCTCTATGTCTCGATCAAAAAACTACCTTAACATAGGAAATTCTAGACAAACTCGACGTTGTTCGGAAGCTGCTGAATAGCTCTACAACTTGCCAAAACAAGCAAGTCTTCAGACCCAAGAATTGTGGAGAAAATGCAAGATGTAGTCACTCACACCCGCTAGTTGCGTTTTGTGCAGTACATGCCATAGCAAGGCCTGTCAGCGCCATGCAACACCGCCTCTCTATGTCTCGATCAAAAACTACCTTAACATAGGAAATTCTAGACAAACTCGACGTTGTTCGGAAGCTGCTGAATAGCTCTACAACCTGCCAAAACAAGCAAGTCTTCAGACCCAAGAATTGTGGAGAAAATGCAAGATGTAGTCACTCACACCCGCTAGTTGCGTTTTGTGCAGTACATGCCATAGCAAGGCCTGTCAGCGCCATGCAACACCGCCTCTCTATGTCTCGATCAAAAACTACCTTAACATAGGAAATTCTAGACAAACTCGACGTTGTTCGGAAGCTGCTGAATAGCTCTACAACTTGCCAAAACAAGCAAGTCTTCAGACCCAAGAATTGTGGAGAAAATGCAAGATGTAGTCACTCACACCGCTAGTTGCGTTTTGTGCAGTACATGCCATAGCAAGGCCTGTGCAGTACATGCCAGCAAGGCTGTCAGCGCCATGCAACACCGCCTCTCTATGTCTCGATCAAAAACTACCTTAACATAGGAAATTCTAGACAAACTCGACGTTGTTCGGAAGCTGCTGAATAGCTCTACAACCTGCCCAAAACAAGCAAGTCTTCAGACCCAAGAATTGTGGAGAAAATGCAAGATGTAGTCACTCACACCCGCTAGTTGCGTTTTGTGCAGTACATGCCATAGCAAGGCCTGTCAGCGCCATGCAACACCGCCTCTCTATGTCTCGATCAAAAACTACCTTAACATAGGAAATTCTAGACAAACTCGACGTTGTTCGGAAGCTGCTGAATAGCTCTACAACTGCCAAAACAAGCAAGTCTTCAGACCCAAGAATTGTGGAGAAAATGCAAGATGTAGTCACTCACACCCGCTAGTTGCGTTTTGTGCAGTACATGCCATAGCAAGGCCTGTCAGCGCCATGCAACACCGCCTCTCTATGTCTCGATCAAAAACTACCTTAACATAGGAAATTCTAGACAAACTCGACGTTGTTCGGAAGCTGCTGAATAGCTCTACAAACTGCCAAAACAAGCAAGTCTTCAGACCCAAGAATTGTGGAGAAAATGCAAGATGTAGTCACTCACACCCGCTAGTTGCGTTTACATGCCATAGCAAGGCTGTCACAGTACATGCATAGCAAGGCTGTCAGCGCCATGCAACACCGCCTCTCTATGTCTCGATCAAAAACTACCTTAACATAGGAAATTCTAGACAAACTCGACGTTGTTCGGAAGCTGCTGAATAGCTCTACAACCTGCCAAAACAAGCAAGTCTTCAGACCCAAGAATTGTGGAGAAAATGCAAGATGTAGTCACTCACACCGCTAGTTGCGTTTTGTGCAGTACATGCCATAGCAAGGCCTGTCAGCGCCATGCAACACCGCCTCTCTATGTCTCGATCAAAAACTACCTTAACATAGGAAATTCTAGACAAACTCGACGTTGTTCGGAAGCTGCTGAATAGCTCTACAACCTGCCAAAACAAGCAAGTCTTCAGACCCAAGAATTGTGGAGAAAATGCAAGATGTAGTCACTCACACCCGCTAGTTGCGTTTTGTGCAGTACATGCCATAGCAAGGCCTGTCAGCAGCAGCAACTGTCAGCGCCATGCAACACCGCCTCTCTATGTCTCGATCAAAAAACTACCTTAACATAGGAAATTCTAGACAAACTCGACGTTGTTCGGAAGCTGCTGAATAGCTCTACAACCTGCCAAAACAAGCAAGTCTTCAGACCCAAGAATTGTGGAGAAAATGCAAGATGTAGTCACTCACACCCGCTAGTTGCGTTTTGTGCAGTACATGCCATAGCAAGGCCTGTCAGCGCCATGCAACACCGCCTCTCTATGTCTCGATCAAAAACTACCTTAACATAGGAAATTCTAGACAAACTCGACGTTGTTCGGAAGCTGCTGAATAGCTCTACAACTGCCAAAACAAGCAAGTCTTCAGACCCAAGAATTGTGGAGAAAATGCAAGATGTAGTCACTCACACCCGCTAGTTGCGTTTTGTGCAGTACATGCCATAGCAAGGCCTGTCAGCGCCATGCAACACCGCCTCTCTATGTCTCGATCAAAAACTACCTTAACATAGGAAATTCTAGACAAACTCGACGTTGTTCGGAAGCTGCTGAATAGCTCTACAACCTGCCAAAACAAGCAAGTCTTCAGACCCAAGAATTGTGGAGAAAATGCAAGATGTAGTCACTCACACCCGCTAGTTGCGTTTGTGCAGTACATGCCATAGCAAGGCCTGTCAGCAGTACATGCCATAGCAAGGCCTGTCAGCGCCATCAACACCGCCTCTCTATGTCTCGATCAAAAAACCTTAACATAGGAAATTCTAGACAAACTCGACGTTGTTCGGAAGCTGCTGAATAGCTCTACAACTTGCCAAAACAAGCAAGTCTTCAGACCCAAGAATTGTGGAGAAAATGCAAGATGTAGTCACTCACACCCGCTAGTTGCGTTTTGTGCAGTACATGCCATAGCAAGGCCTGTCAGCGCCATGCAACACCGCCTCTCTATGTCTCGATCAAAAACTACCTTAACATAGGAAATTCTAGACAAACTCGACGTTGTTCGGAAGCTGCTGAATAGCTCTACAACCTGCCAAAACAAGCAAGTCTTCAGACCCAAGAATTGTGGAGAAAATGCAAGATGTAGTCACTCACACCCGCTAGTTGCGTTTGTGCAGTTTTGTGCAGTACATGCCATAGCAAGGCCTGTCAGCGCCATGCAACACCGCCTCTCTATGTCTCGATCAAAAACTACCTTAACATAGGAAATTCTAGACAAACTCGACGTTGTTCGGAAGCTGCTGAATAGCTCTACAACTTGCCAAAACAAGCAAGTCTTCAGACCCAAGAATTGTGGAGAAAATGCAAGATGTAGTCACTCACACCCGCTAGTTGCGTTTTGTGCAGTACATGCCATAGCAAGGCCTGTCAGCGCCATGCAACACCGCCTCTCTATGTCTCGATCAAAAACTACCTTAACATAGGAAATTCTAGACAAACTCGACGTTGTTCGGAAGCTGCTGAATAGCTCTACAACCTGCCAAAACAAGCAAGTCTTCAGACCCAAGAATTGTGGAGAAAATGCAAGATGTAGTCACTCACACCCGCTAGTTGCGTTTTGTGCAGTACATGCCATAGCAAGGCCTGTCAGCGCCATGCAACACCGCCTCTCTATGTCTCGATCAAAAACTACCTTAACATAGGAAATTCTAGACAAACTCGACGTTGTTCGGAAGCTGCTGAATAGCTCTACAACCTGCCAAAAACAAGCAAGTCTTCAGACCCAAGAATTGTGGAGAAAATGCAAGATGTAGTCACTCACACCCGCTAGTTGCGTTTTGTGCAGTACATGCCATAGCAAGGCCTGTCAGCGCCATGCAACACCGCCTCTCTATGTCTCGATCAAAAACTACCTTAACATAGGAAATTCTAGACAAACTCGACGTTGTTCGGAAGCTGCTGAATAGCTCTACAACTTGCCAAAACAAGCAAGTCTTCAGACCCAAGAATTGTGGAGAAAATGCAAGATGTAGTCACTCACACCCGCTAGTTGCGTTTTGTGCAGTACATGTACATGCCATAGCAAGGCCTGTCAGCGCCATGCAACACCGCCTCTCTATGTCTCGATCAAAAAACTACCTTAACATAGGAAATTCTAGACAAACTCGACGTTGTTCGGAAGCTGCTGAATAGCTCTACAACCTGCCAAAACAAGCAAGTCTTCAGACCCAAGAATTGTGGAGAAAATGCAAGATGTAGTCACTCACACCCGCTAGTTGCGTTTTGTGCAGTACATGCCATAGCAAGGCCTGTCAGCGCCATGCAACACCGCCTCTCTATGTCTCGATCAAAAACTACCTTAACATAGGAAATTCTAGACAAACTCGACGTTGTTCGGAAGCTGCTGAATAGCTCTACAACTTGCCAAAACAAGCAAGTCTTCAGACCCAAGAATTGTGGAGAAAATGCAAGATGTAGTCACTCACACCCGCTAGTTGCGTTTTGTGCAGTACATGCCATAGCAAGGCCTGTCAGCGCCATGCAACACCGCCTCTCTATGTCTCGATCAAAAACTACCTTAACATAGGAAATTCTAGACAAACTCGACGTTGTTCGGAAGCTGCTGAATAGCTCTACAACCTGCCAAAACAAGCAAGTCTTCAGACCCAAGAATTGTGGAGAAAATGCAAGATGTAGTCACTCACACCCGCTAGTTGCGTTTTGTGCAGTACATGCCATAGCAAGGCCTGTCAGCCGCAATGTCAGCGCCACAACCGCCTCTCTATGTCTCGATCAAAAACTACCTTAACATAGGAAATTCTAGACAAACTCGACGTTGTTCGGAAGCTGCTGAATAGCTCTACAACCTGCCAAAACAAGCAAGTCTTCAGACCCAAGAATTGTGGAGAAAATGCAAGATGTAGTCACTCACACCCGCTAGTTGCGTTTTGTGCAGTACATGCCATAGCAAGGCCTGTCAGCGCCATGCAACACCGCCTCTCTATGTCTCGATCAAAAACTACCTTAACATAGGAAATTCTAGACAAACTCGACGTTGTTCGGAAGCTGCTGAATAGCTCTACAACCTGCCAAAACAAGCAAGTCTTCAGACCCAAGAATTGTGGAGAAAATGCAAGATGTAGTCACTCACACCCGCTAGTTGCGTTTTGTGCAGTACATGCCATAGCAAGGCCTGTCAGCGCCATGCAACACCGCCTCTCTATGTCTCGATCAAAAACTACCTTAACATAGGAAATTCTAGACAAACTCGACGTTGTTCGGAAGCTGCTGAATAGCTCTACAACCTGCCAAAACAAGCAAGTCTTCAGACCCAAGAATTGTGGAGAAAATGCAAGATGTAGTCACTCACACCCGCTAGTTGCGTTTTGTGCAGTACATGCCATAGCAAGGCCTGTCAGCGCCATGCAACACCGCCTCTCTATGTCTCGATCAAAAACTACCTTAACATAGGAAATTCTAGACAAACTCGACGTTGTTCGGAAGCTGCTGAATAGCTCTACAACCTGCCAAAACAAGCAAGTCTTCAGACCCAAGAATTGTGGAGAAAATGCAAGATGTAGTCACTCACACCCGCTAGTTGCGTTTTGTGCAGTACATGCCATAGCAAGGCCTGTCAGCGCCATGCAACACCGCCTCTCTATGTCTCGATCAAAAACTACCTTAACATAGGAAATTCTAGACAAACTCGACGTTGTTCGGAAGCTGCTGAATAGCTCTACAACTGCCAAAAACAAGCAAGTCTTCAGACCCAAGAATTGTGGAGAAAATGCAAGATGTAGTCACTCACACCCGCTAGTTGCGTTTTGTGCAGTACATGCCATAGCAAGGCCTGTCAGCGCCATGCAACACCGCCTCTCTATGTCTCGATCAAAAACTACCTTAACATAGGAAATTCTAGACAAACTCGACGTTGTTCGGAAGCTGCTGAATAGCTCTACAACCTGCCAAAACAAGCAAGTCTTCAGACCCAAGAATTGTGGAGAAAATGCAAGATGTAGTCACTCACACCCGCTAGTTGCGTTTTGTGCAGTACATGCCATAGCAAGGCCTGTCAGCGCATGCAAGCAAGGCCTGTCAGCGCCATGAACACCGCCTCTCTATGTCTCGATCAAAAACTACCTTAACATAGGAAATTCTAGACAAACTCGACGTTGTTCGGAAGCTGCTGAATAGCTCTACAACCTGCCAAAAACAAGCAAGTCTTCAGACCCAAGAATTGTGGAGAAAATGCAAGATGTAGTCACTCACACCCGCTAGTTGCGTTTTGTGCAGTACATGCCATAGCAAGGCCTGTCAGCGCCATGCAACACCGCCTCTCTATGTCTCGATCAAAAACTACCTTAACATAGGAAATTCTAGACAAACTCGACGTTGTTCGGAAGCTGCTGAATAGCTCTACAACTTGCCAAAACAAGCAAGTCTTCAGACCCAAGAATTGTGGAGAAAATGCAAGATGTAGTCACTCACACCCGCTAGTTGCGTTTTGTGCAGTACATGCCATAGCAAGGCCTGTCAGCGCCATGCAACACCGCCTCTCTATGTCTCGATCAAAAACTACCTTAACATAGGAAATTCTAGACAAACTCGACGTTGTTCGGAAGCTGCTGAATAGCTCTACAACCTGCCAAAACAAGCAAGTCTTCAGACCCAAGAATTGTGGAGAAAATGCAAGATGTAGTCACTCACACCCGCTAGTTGCGTTTTGTGCAGTACATGCCATAGCAAGGCCTGTCAGCGCCATGCAACACCGCCTCTCTATGTCTCGATCAAAAACTACCTTAACATAGGAAATTCTAGACAAACTCGACGTTGTTCGGAAGCTGCTGAATAGCTCTACAACCTGCCAAAACAAGCAAGTCTTCAGACCCAAGAATTGTGGAGAAAATGCAAGATGTAGTCACTCACACCCGCTAGTTGCGTTTTGTGCAGTACATGCCATAGCAAGGCCTGTCAGCGCCATGCAACACCGCCTCTCTATGTCTCGATCAAAAACTACCTTAACATAGGAAATTCTAGACAAACTCGACGTTGTTCGGAAGCTGCTGAATAGCTCTACAACCTGCCAAAACAAGCAAGTCTTCAGACCCAAGAATTGTGGAGAAAATGCAAGATGTAGTCACTCACACCCGCTAGTTGCGTTTTGTGCAGTACATGCCATAGCAAGGCCTGTCAGCGCCATGCAACACCGCCTCTCTATGTCTCGATCAAAAACTACCTTAACATAGGAAATTCTAGACAAACTCGACGTTGTTCGGAAGCTGCTGAATAGCTCTACAACCTGCCAAAACAAGCAAGTCTTCAGACCCAAGAATTGTGGAGAAAATGCAAGATGTAGTCACTCACACCCGCTAGTTGCGTTTTGTGCAGTACATGCCATAGCAAGGCCTGTCAGCGCCATGCAACACCGCCTCTCTATGTCTCGATCAAAAACTACCTTAACATAGGAAATTCTAGACAAACTCGACGTTGTTCGGAAGCTGCTGAATAGCTCTACAACCTGCCAAAACAAGCAAGTCTTCAGACCCAAGAATTGTGGAGAAAATGCAAGATGTAGTCACTCACACCCGCTAGTTGCGTTTTGTGCAGTACATGCCATAGCAAGGCCTGTCAGCGCCATGCAACACCGCCTCTCTATGTCTCGATCAAAAACTACCTTAACATAGGAAATTCTAGACAAACTCGACGTTGTTCGGAAGCTGCTGAATAGCTCTACAACTGCCAAAAACAAGCAAGTCTTCA
>NW_024037051.1:17723033-17810969 GCF_015706575.1 Patiria miniata
GTTGCATGGCGCTGACAGGCCTTGCTATGGCATGTACTGCACAAAACGCAACTAGCGGGTGTGAGTGACTACATCTTGCATTTTCTCCACAATTCTTGGGTCTGAAGACTTGCTTGTTTTGGCAGCAGGTTGTAGAGCTATTCAGCAGCTTCCGAACAACGTCGAGTTTGTCTAGAATTTCCTATGTTAAGGTAGTTTTTGATCGAGACATAGAGAGGCGTGTGTTGCATGGCGCTGACAGGCCTTGCTATGGCATGTACTGCACAAAACGCAACTAGCGGGTGTGAGTGACTACATCTTGCATTTTCTCCACAATTCTTGGGTCTGAAGACTTGCTTGTTTTGGCAGGTTGTAGAGCTATTCAGCAGCTTCCGAACAACGTCGAGTTTGTCTAGAATTTCCTATGTTAAGGTAGTTTTGATCGAGACATAGAGAGGCGGTGTTGCATGGCGCTGACAGGCCTTGCTATGGCATGTACTGCACAAAACGCAACTAGCGGGTGTGAGTGACTACATCTTGCATTTTCTCCACAATTCTTGGGTCTGAAGACTTGCTTGTTTTTGGCAGGTTGTAGAGCTATTCAGCAGCTTCCGAACAACGTCGAGTTTGTCTAGAATTTCCTATGTTAAGGTAGTTTTTGATCGAGACATAGAGAGGCGGTGTTGCATGGCGCTGACAGGCCTTGCTATGGCATGTACTGCACAAAACGCAACTAGCGGGTGTGAGTGACTACATCTTGCATTTTCTCCACAATTCTTGGGTCTGAAGACTTGCTTGTTTTGGCAGGTTGTAGAGCTATTCAGCAGCTTCCGAACAACGTCGAGTTTGTCTAGAATTTCCTATGTTAAGGTAGTTTTTGATCGAGACATAGAGAGGCGGTGTTGCATGGCGCTGACAGGCCTTGCTATGGCATGTACTGCACAAAAACGCAACTAGCGGGTGTGAGTGACTACATCTTGCATTTTCTCCACAATTCTTGGGTCTGAAGACTTGCTTGTTTTGGCAGGTTGTAGAGCTATTCAGCAGCTTCCGAACAACGTCGAGTTTGTCTAGAATTTCCTATGTTAAGGTAGTTTTTGATCGAGACATAGAGAGGCGGTGTTGCATGGCGCTGACAGGCCTTGCTATGGCATGTACTGCACAAAACGCAACTAGCGGGTGTGAGTGACTACATCTTGCATTTTCTCCACAATTCTTGGGTCTGAAGACTTGCTTGTTTTGGCAGGTTGTAGAGCTATTCAGCAGCTTCCGAACAACGTCGAGTTTGTCTAGAATTTCCTATGTTAAGGTAGTTTTTGATCGAGACATAGAGAGGCGGTGTTGCATGGCGCTGACAGGCCTTGCTATGGCATGTACTGCACAAAACGCAACTAGCGGGTGTGAGTGACTACATCTTGCATTTTCTCCACAATTCTTGGGTCTGAAGACTTGCTTGTTTTGGCAGGTTGTAGAGCTATTCAGCAGCTTCCGAACAACGTCGAGTTTGTCTAGAATTTCCTATGTTAAGGTAGTTTTTGATCGAGACATAGAGAGGCGGTGTTGCATGGCGCTGACAGGCCTTGCTATGGCATGTACTGCACAAAACGCAACTAGCGGGTGTGAGTGACTACATCTTGCATTTTCTCCACAATTCTTGGGTCTGAAGACTTGCTTGTTTTGGCAGGTTGTAGAGCTATTCAGCAGCTTCCGAACAACGTCGAGTTTGTCTAGAATTTCCTATGTTAAGGTAGTTTTTGATCGAGACATAGAGAGGCGGTGTTGCATGGCGCTGACAGGCCTTGCTATGGCATGTACTGCACAAAACGCAACTAGCGGGTGTGAGTGACTACATCTTGCATTTTCTCCACAATTCTTGGGTCTGAAGACTTGCTTGTTTTGGCAGGTTGTAGAGCTATTCAGCAGCTTCCGAACAACGTCGAGTTTGTCTAGAATTTCCTATGTTAAGGTAGTTTTTGATCGAGACATAGAGAGGCGGTGTTGCATGGCGCTGACAGGCCTTGCTATGGCATGTACTGCACAAAACGCAACTAGCGGGTGTGAGTGACTACATCTTGCATTTTCTCCACAATTCTTGGGTCTGAAGACTTGCTTGTTTTGGCAGGTTGTAGAGCTATTCAGCAGCTTCCGAACAACGTCGAGTTTGTCTAGAATTTCCTATGTTAAGGTAGTTTTTGATCGAGACATAGAGAGGCGGTGTTGCATGGCGCTGACAGGCCTTGCTATGGCATGTACTGCACAAAACGCAACTAGCGGGTGTGAGTGACTACATCTTGCATTTTCTCCACAATTCTTGGGTCTGAAGACTTGCTTGTTTTGGCAGGTTGTAGAGCTATTCAGCAGCTTCCGAACAACGTCGAGTTTGTCTAGAATTTCCTATGTTAAGGTAGTTTTTGATCGAGACATAGAGAGGCGGTGTTGCATGGCGCTGACAGGCCTTGCTATGGCATGTACTGCACAACGCAACTAGCGGGTGTGAGTGACTACATCTTGCATTTTCTCCACAATTCTTGGGTCTGAAGACTTGCTTGTTTTGCAGGTTGTAGAGCTATTCAGCAGCTTCCGAACAACGTCGAGTTTGTCTAGAATTTCCTATGTTAAGGTAGTTTTTGATCGAGACATAGAGAGGCGGTGTTGCATGGCGCTGACAGGCCTTGCTATGGCATGTACTGCACAAAACGCAACTAGCGGGTGTGAGTGACTACATCTTGCATTTTCTCCACAATTCTTGGGTCTGAAGACTTGCTTGTTTTGGCAGGTTGTAGAGCTATTCAGCAGCTTCCGAACAACGTCGAGTTTGTCTAGAATTTCCTATGTTAAGGTAGTTTTTGATCGAGACATAGAGAGGCGGTGTTGCATGGCGCTGACAGGCCTTGCTATGGCATGTACTGCACAAAACGCAACTAGCGGGTGTGAGTGACTACATCTTGCATTTTCTCCACAATTCTTGGGTCTGAAGACTTGCTTGTTTTGGCAGGTGTAGAGCTATTCAGCAGCTTCCGAACAACGTCGAGTTTGTCTAGAATTTCCTATGTTAAGGTAGTTTTTGATCGAGACATAGAGAGGCGGTGTTGCATGGCGCTGACAGGCCTTGCTATGGCATGTACTGCACAAAACGCAACTAGCGGGTGTGAGTGACTACATCTTGCATTTTCTCCACAATTCTTGGGTCTGAAGACTTGCTTGTTTTGGCAGGTTGTAGAGCTATTCAGCAGCTTCCGAACAACGTCGAGTTTGTCTAGAATTTCCTATGTTAAGGTAGTTTTTGATCGAGACATAGAGAGGCGGTGTTGCATGGCGCTGACAGGCCTTGCTATGGCATGTACTGCACAAAACGCAACTAGCGGGTGTGAGTGACTACATCTTGCATTTTCTCCACAATTCTTGGGTCTGAAGACTTGCTTGTTTTGGCAGGTTGTAGAGCTATTCAGCAGCTTCCGAACAACGTCGAGTTTGTCTAGAATTTCCTATGTTAAGGTAGTTTTTGATCGAGACATAGAGAGGCGGTGTTGCATGGCGCTGACAGGCCTTGCTATGGCATGTACTGCACAAAACGCAACTAGCGGGTGTGAGTGACTACATCTTGCATTTTCTCCACAATTCTTGGGTCTGAAGACTTGCTTGTTTTGGCAGGTTGTAGAGCTATTCAGCAGCTTCCGAACAACGTCGAGTTTGTCTAGAATTTCCTATGTTAAGGTAGTTTTTGATCGAGACATAGAGAGGCGGTGTTGCATGGCGCTGACAGGCCTTGCTATGGCATGTACTGCACAAAACGCAACTAGCGGGTGTGAGTGACTACATCTTGCATTTTCTCCACAATTCTTGGGTCTGAAGACTTGCTTGTTTTGGCAGGTTGTAGAGCTATTCAGCAGCTTCCGAACAACGTCGAGTTTGTCTAGAATTTCCTATGTTAAGGTAGTTTTTGATCGAGACATAGAGAGGCGGTGTTGCAGGCGCTGACAGGCCTTGCTATGGCATGTACTGCACAAAACGCAACTAGCGGGTGTGAGTGACTACATCTTGCATTTTCTCCACAATTCTTGGGTCTGAAGACTTGCTTGTTTTGGCAGGTTGTAGAGCTATTCAGCAGCTTCCGAACAACGTCGAGTTTGTCTAGAATTTCCTATGTTAAGGTAGTTTTTGATCGAGACATAGAGAGGCGGTGTTGCATGGCGCTGACAGGCCTTGCTATGGCATGTACTGCACAAAACGCAACTAGCGGGTGTGAGTGACTACATCTTGCATTTTCTCCACAATTCTTGGGTCTGAAGACTTGCTTGTTTTGGCAGGTTGTAGAGCTATTCAGCAGCTTCCGAACAACGTCGAGTTTGTCTAGAATTTCCTATGTTAAGGTAGTTTTTGATCGAGACATAGAGAGGCGGTGTTGCATGGCGCTGACAGGCCTTGCTATGGCATGTACTGCACAAAACGCAACTAGCGGGTGTGAGTGACTACATCTTGCATTTTCTCCACAATTCTTGGGTCTGAAGACTTGCTTGTTTTGGCAGGTTGTAGAGCTATTCAGCAGCTTCCGAACAACGTCGAGTTTGTCTAGAATTTCCTATGTTAAGGTAGTTTTTGATCGAGACATAGAGAGGCGGTGTTGCATGGCGCTGACAGGCCTTGCTATGGCATGTACTGCACAAAACGCAACTAGCGGGTGTGAGTGACTACATCTTGCATTTTCTCCACAATTCTTGGGTCTGAAGACTTGCTTGTTTTGGCAGGTTGTAGAGCTATTCAGCAGCTTCCGAACAACGTCGAGTTTGTCTAGAATTTCCTATGTTAAGGTAGTTTTGATCGAGACATAGAGAGGCGGTGTTGCATGGCGCTGACAGGCCTTGCTATGGCATGTACTGCACAAAACGCAACTAGCGGGTGTGAGTGACTACATCTTGCATTTTCTCCACAATTCTTGGGTCTGAAGACTTGCTTGTTTTGGCAGGTTGTAGAGCTATTCAGCAGCTTCCGAACAACGTCGAGTTTGTCTAGAATTTCCTATGTTAAGGTAGTTTTGATCGAGACATAGAGAGGCGGTGTTGCATGGCGCTGACAGGCCTTGCTATGGCATGTACTGCACAAAACGCAACTAGCGGGTGTGAGTGACTACATCTTGCATTTTCTCCACAATTCTTGGGTCTGAAGACTTGCTTGTTTTGGCAGGTTGTAGAGCTATTCAGCAGCTTCCGAACAACGTCGAGTTTGTCTAGAATTTCCTATGTTAAGGTAGTTTTTGATCGAGACATAGAGAGGCGGTGTTGCATGGCGCTGACAGGCCTTGCTATGGCATGTACTGCACAAAACGCAACTAGCGGGTGTGAGTGACTACATCTTGCATTTTCTCCACAATTCTTGGGTCTGAAGACTTGCTTGTTTTGGCAGGTTGTAGAGCTATTCAGCAGCTTCCGAACAACGTCGAGTTTGTCTAGAATTTCCTATGTTAAGGTAGTTTTTGATCGAGACATAGAGAGGCGGTGTTGCATGGCGCTGACAGGCCTTGCTATGGCATGTACTGCACAAAACGCAACTAGCGGGTGTGAGTGACTACATCTTGCATTTTCTCCACAATTCTTGGGTCTGAAGACTTGCTTGT
Source organism: Patiria miniata (assembly GCF_015706575.1). NCBI lineage: Eukaryota > Metazoa > Echinodermata > Asteroidea > Valvatida > Asterinidae > Patiria > Patiria miniata. Next base: position 17,728,624 of record NW_024037051.1, read on the forward strand.
TTTGGCAGGTTGTAGAGCTATTCAGCAGCTTCCGAACAACGTCGAGTTTGTCTAGAATTTCCTATGTTAAGGTAGTTTTTGATCGAGACATAGAGAGGCGGTGTTGCATGGCGCTGACAGGCCTTGCTATGGCATGTACTGCACAAAACGCAACTAGCGGGTGTGAGTGACTACATCTTGCATTTTCTCCACAATTCTTGGGTCTGAAGACTTGCTTGTTTTGGCAGGTTGTAGAGCTATTCAGCAGCTTCCGAACAACGTCGAGTTTGTCTAGAATTTCCTATGTTAAGGTAGTTTTGATCGAGACATAGAGAGGCGGTGTTGCATGGCGCTGACAGGCCTTGCTATGGCATGTACTGCACAAAACGCAACTAGCGGGTGTGAGTGACTACATCTTGCATTTTCTCCACAATTCTTGGGTCTGAAGACTTGCTTGTTTTGGCAGGTTGTAGAGCTATTCAGCAGCTTCCGAACAACGTCGAGTTTGTCTAGAATTTCCTATGTTAAGGTAGTTTTTGATCGAGACATAGAGAGGCGGTGTTGCATGGCGCTGACAGGCCTTGCTATGGCATGTACTGCACAAAACGCAACTAGCGGGTGTGAGTGACTACATCTTGCATTTTCTCCACAATTCTTGGGTCTGAAGACTTGCTTGTTTTGGCAGGTTGTAGAGCTATTCAGCAGCTTCCGAACAACGTCGAGTTTGTCTAGAATTTCCTATGTTAAGGTAGTTTTTGATCGAGACATAGAGAGGCGGTGTTGCATGGCGCTGACAGGCCTTGCTATGGCATGTACTGCACAAAACGCAACTAGCGGGTGTGAGTGACTACATCTTGCATTTTCTCCACAATTCTTGGGTCTGAAGACTTGCTTGTTTTGGCAGGTTGTAGAGCTATTCAGCAGCTTCCGAACAACGTCGAGTTTGTCTAGAATTTCCTATGTTAAGGTAGTTTTGATCGAGACATAGAGAGGCGGTGTTGCATGGCGCTGACAGGCCTTGCTATGGCATGTACTGCACAAAACGCAACTAGCGGGTGTGAGTGACTACATCTTGCATTTTCTCCACAATTCTTGGGTCTGAAGACTTGCTTGTTTTGGCAGGTTGTAGAGCTATTCAGCAGCTTCCGAACAACGTCGAGTTTGTCTAGAATTTCCTATGTTAAGGTAGTTTTTGATCGAGACATAGAGAGGCGGTGTTGCATGGCGCTGACAGGCCTTGCTATGGCATGTACTGCACAAAACGCAACTAGCGGGTGTGAGTGACTACATCTTGCATTTTCTCCACAATTCTTGGGTCTGAAGACTTGCTTGTTTTGGCAGGTTGTAGAGCTATTCAGCAGCTTCCGAACAACGTCGAGTTTGTCTAGAATTTCCTATGTTAAGGTAGTTTTTGATCGAGACATAGAGAGGCGGTGTTGCATGGCGCTGACAGGCCTTGCTATGGCATGTACTGCACAAAACGCAACTAGCGGGTGTGAGTGACTACATCTTGCATTTTCTCCACAATTCTTGGGTCTGAAGACTTGCTTGTTTTGGCAGGTTGTAGAGCTATTCAGCAGCTTCCGAACAACGTCGAGTTTGTCTAGAATTTCCTATGTTAAGGTAGTTTTTGATCGAGACATAGAGAGGCGGTGTTGCATGGCGCTGACAGGCCTTGCTATGGCATGTACTGCACAAAACGCAACTAGCGGGTGTGAGTGACTACATCTTGCATTTTCTCCACAATTCTTGGGTCTGAAGACTTGCTTGTTTTGGCAGGTTGTAGAGCTATTCAGCAGCTTCCGAACAACGTCGAGTTTGTCTAGAATTTCCTATGTTAAGGTAGTTTTTGATCGAGACATAGAGAGGCGGTGTTGCATGGCGCTGACAGGCCTTGCTATGGCATGTACTGCACAAAACGCAACTAGCGGGTGTGAGTGACTACATCTTGCATTTTCTCCACAATTCTTGGGTCTGAAGACTTGCTTGTTTTGGCAGGTTGTAGAGCTATTCAGCAGCTTCCGAACAACGTCGAGTTTGTCTAGAATTTCCTATGTTAAGGTAGTTTTTGATCGAGACATAGAGAGGCGGTGTTGCATGGCGCTGACAGGCCTTGCTATGGCATGTACTGCACAAAACGCAACTAGCGGGTGTGAGTGACTACATCTTGCATTTTCTCCACAATTCTTGGGTCTGAAGACTTGCTTGTTTTGGCAGGTTGTAGAGCTATTCAGCAGCTTCCGAACAACGTCGAGTTTGTCTAGAATTTCCTATGTTAAGGTAGTTTTGATCGAGACATAGAGAGGCGGTGTTGCATGGCGCTGACAGGCCTTGCTATGGCATGTACTGCACAAAACGCAACTAGCGGGTGTGAGTGACTACATCTTGCATTTTCTCCACAATTCTTGGGTCTGAAGACTTGCTTGTTTTGGCAGGTTGTAGAGCTATTCAGCAGCTTCCGAACAACGTCGAGTTTGTCTAGAATTTCCTATGTTAAGGTAGTTTTTGATCGAGACATAGAGAGGCGGTGTTGCATGGCGCTGACAGGCCTTGCTATGGCATGTACTGCACAAAACGCAACTAGCGGGTGTGAGTGACTACATCTTGCATTTTCTCCACAATTCTTGGGTCTGAAGACTTGCTTGTTTTGGCAGGTTGTAGAGCTATTCAGCAGCTTCCGAACAACGTCGAGTTTGTCTAGAATTTCCTATGTTAAGGTAGTTTTTGATCGAGACATAGAGAGGCGGTGTTGCATGGCGCTGACAGGCCTTGCTATGGCATGTACTGCACAAAACGCAACTAGCGGGTGTGAGTGACTACATCTTGCATTTTCTCCACAATTCTTGGGTCTGAAGACTTGCTTGTTTTGGCAGGTTGTAGAGCTATTCAGCAGCTTCCGAACAACGTCGAGTTTGTCTAGAATTTCCTATGTTAAGGTAGTTTTTGATCGAGACATAGAGAGGCGGTGTTGCATGGCGCTGACAGGCCTTGCTATGGCATGTACTGCACAAAACGCAACTAGCGGGTGTGAGTGACTACATCTTGCATTTTCTCCACAATTCTTGGGTCTGAAGACTTGCTTGTTTTGGCAGGTTGTAGAGCTATTCAGCAGCTTCCGAACAACGTCGAGTTTGTCTAGAATTTCCTATGTTAAGGTAGTTTTTGATCGAGACATAGAGAGGCGGTGTTGCATGGCGCTGACAGGCCTTGCTATGGCATGTACTGCACAAAACGCAACTAGCGGGTGTGAGTGACTACATCTTGCATTTTCTCCACAATTCTTGGGTCTGAAGACTTGCTTGTTTTGGCAGGTTGTAGAGCTATTCAGCAGCTTCCGAACAACGTCGAGTTTGTCTAGAATTTCCTATGTTAAGGTAGTTTTTGATCGAGACATAGAGAGGCGGTGTTGCATGGCGCTGACAGGCCTTGCTATGGCATGTACTGCACAAAACGCAACTAGCGGGTGTGAGTGACTACATCTTGCATTTTCTCCACAATTCTTGGGTCTGAAGACTTGCTTGTTTTGGCAGGTTGTAGAGCTATTCAGCAGCTTCCGAACAACGTCGAGTTTGTCTAGAATTTCCTATGTTAAGGTAGTTTTTGATCGAGACATAGAGAGGCGGTGTTGCATGGCGCTGACAGGCCTTGCTATGGCATGTACTGCACAAAACGCAACTAGCGGGTGTGAGTGACTACATCTTGCATTTTCTCCACAATTCTTGGGTCTGAAGACTTGCTTGTTTTGGCAGGTTGTAGAGCTATTCAGCAGCTTCCGAACAACGTCGAGTTTGTCTAGAATTTCCTATGTTAAGGTAGTTTTTGATCGAGACATAGAGAGGCGGTGTTGCATGGCGCTGACAGGCCTTGCTATGGCATGTACTGCACAAAACGCAACTAGCGGGTGTGAGTGACTACATCTTGCATTTTCTCCACAATTCTTGGGTCTGAAGACTTGCTTGTTTTGGCAGGTTGTAGAGCTATTCAGCAGCTTCCGAACAACGTCGAGTTTGTCTAGAATTTCCTATGTTAAGGTAGTTTTTGATCGAGACATAGAGAGGCGGTGTTGCATGGCGCTGACAGGCCTTGCTATGGCATGTACTGCACAAAACGCAACTAGCGGGTGTGAGTGACTACATCTTGCATTTTCTCCACAATTCTTGGGTCTGAAGACTTGCTTGTTTTGGCAGGTTGTAGAGCTATTCAGCAGCTTCCGAACAACGTCGAGTTTGTCTAGAATTTCCTATGTTAAGGTAGTTTTTGATCGAGACATAGAGAGGCGGTGTTGCATGGCGCTGACAGGCCTTGCTATGGCATGTACTGCACAAAACGCAACTAGCGGGTGTGAGTGACTACATCTTGCATTTTCTCCACAATTCTTGGGTCTGAAGACTTGCTTGTTTTGGCAGGTTGTAGAGCTATTCAGCAGCTTCCGAACAACGTCGAGTTTGTCTAGAATTTCCTATGTTAAGGTAGTTTTTGATCGAGACATAGAGAGGCGGTGTTGCATGGCGCTGACAGGCCTTGCTATGGCATGTACTGCACAAAACGCAACTAGCGGGTGTGAGTGACTACATCTTGCATTTTCTCCACAATTCTTGGGTCTGAAGACTTGCTTGTTTTGGCAGGTTGTAGAGCTATTCAGCAGCTTCCGAACAACGTCGAGTTTGTCTAGAATTTCCTATGTTAAGGTAGTTTTTGATCGAGACATAGAGAGGCGGTGTTGCATGGCGCTGACAGGCCTTGCTATGGCATGTACTGCACAAAACGCAACTAGCGGGTGTGAGTGACTACATCTTGCATTTTCTCCACAATTCTTGGGTCTGAAGACTTGCTTGTTTTGGCAGGTTGTAGAGCTATTCAGCAGCTTCCGAACAACGTCGAGTTTGTCTAGAATTTCCTATGTTAAGGTAGTTTTTGATCGAGACATAGAGAGGCGGTGTTGCATGGCGCTGACAGGCCTTGCTATGGCATGTACTGCACAAAACGCAACTAGCGGGTGTGAGTGACTACATCTTGCATTTTCTCCACAATTCTTGGGTCTGAAGACTTGCTTGTTTTGGCAGGTTGTAGAGCTATTCAGCAGCTTCCGAACAACGTCGAGTTTGTCTAGAATTTCCTATGTTAAGGTAGTTTTTGATCGAGACATAGAGAGGCGGTGTTGCATGGCGCTGACAGGCCTTGCTATGGCATGTACTGCACAAAACGCAACTAGCGGGTGTGAGTGACTACATCTTGCATTTTCTCCACAATTCTTGGGTCTGAAGACTTGCTTGTTTTGGCAGGTTGTAGAGCTATTCAGCAGCTTCCGAACAACGTCGAGTTTGTCTAGAATTTCCTATGTTAAGGTAGTTTTTGATCGAGACATAGAGAGGCGGTGTTGCATGGCGCTGACAGGCCTTGCTATGGCATGTACTGCACAAAACGCAACTAGCGGGTGTGAGTGACTACATCTTGCATTTTCTCCACAATTCTTGGGTCTGAAGACTTGCTTGTTTTGGCAGGTTGTAGAGCTATTCAGCAGCTTCCGAACAACGTCGAGTTTGTCTAGAATTTCCTATGTTAAGGTAGTTTTTGATCGAGACATAGAGAGGCGGTGTTGCATGGCGCTGACAGGCCTTGCTATGGCATGTACTGCACAAAACGCAACTAGCGGGTGTGAGTGACTACATCTTGCATTTTCTCCACAATTCTTGGGTCTGAAGACTTGCTTGTTTTGGCAGGTTGTAGAGCTATTCAGCAGCTTCCGAACAACGTCGAGTTTGTCTAGAATTTCCTATGTTAAGGTAGTTTTTGATCGAGACATAGAGAGGCGGTGTTGCATGGCGCTGACAGGCCTTGCTATGGCATGTACTGCACAAAACGCAACTAGCGGGTGTGAGTGACTACATCTTGCATTTTCTCCACAATTCTTGGGTCTGAAGACTTGCTTGTTTTGGCAGGTTGTAGAGCTATTCAGCAGCTTCCGAACAACGTCGAGTTTGTCTAGAATTTCCTATGTTAAGGTAGTTTTTGATCGAGACATAGAGAGGCGGTGTTGCATGGCGCTGACAGGCCTTGCTATGGCATGTACTGCACAAAACGCAACTAGCGGGTGTGAGTGACTACATCTTGCATTTTCTCCACAATTCTTGGGTCTGAAGACTTGCTTGTTTTGGCAGGTTGTAGAGCTATTCAGCAGCTTCCGAACAACGTCGAGTTTGTCTAGAATTTCCTATGTTAAGGTAGTTTTTGATCGAGACATAGAGAGGCGGTGTTGCATGGCGCTGACAGGCCTTGCTATGGCATGTACTGCACAAAACGCAACTAGCGGGTGTGAGTGACTACATCTTGCATTTTCTCCACAATTCTTGGGTCTGAAGACTTGCTTGTTTTGGCAGGTTGTAGAGCTATTCAGCAGCTTCCGAACAACGTCGAGTTTGTCTAGAATTTCCTATGTTAAGGTAGTTTTTGATCGAGACATAGAGAGGCGGTGTTGCATGGCGCTGACAGGCCTTGCTATGGCATGTACTGCACAAAACGCAACTAGCGGGTGTGAGTGACTACATCTTGCATTTTCTCCACAATTCTTGGGTCTGAAGACTTGCTTGTTTTGGCAGGTTGTAGAGCTATTCAGCAGCTTCCGAACAACGTCGAGTTTGTCTAGAATTTCCTATGTTAAGGTAGTTTTTGATCGAGACATAGAGAGGCGGTGTTGCATGGCGCTGACAGGCCTTGCTATGGCATGTACTGCACAAAACGCAACTAGCGGGTGTGAGTGACTACATCTTGCATTTTCTCCACAATTCTTGGGTCTGAAGACTTGCTTGTTTTGGCAGGTTGTAGAGCTATTCAGCAGCTTCCGAACAACGTCGAGTTTGTCTAGAATTTCCTATGTTAAGGTAGTTTTTGATCGAGACATAGAGAGGCGGTGTTGCATGGCGCTGACAGGCCTTGCTATGGCATGTACTGCACAAAACGCAACTAGCGGGTGTGAGTGACTACATCTTGCATTTTCTCCACAATTCTTGGGTCTGAAGACTTGCTTGTTTTGGCAGGTTGTAGAGCTATTCAGCAGCTTCCGAACAACGTCGAGTTTGTCTAGAATTTCCTATGTTAAGGTAGTTTTTGATCGAGACATAGAGAGGCGGTGTTGCATGGCGCTGACAGGCCTTGCTATGGCATGTACTGCACAAAACGCAACTAGCGGGTGTGAGTGACTACATCTTGCATTTTCTCCACAATTCTTGGGTCTGAAGACTTGCTTGTTTTGGCAGGTTGTAGAGCTATTCAGCAGCTTCCGAACAACGTCGAGTTTGTCTAGAATTTCCTATGTTAAGGTAGTTTTTGATCGAGACATAGAGAGGCGGTGTTGCATGGCGCTGACAGGCCTTGCTATGGCATGTACTGCACAAAACGCAACTAGCGGGTGTGAGTGACTACATCTTGCATTTTCTCCACAATTCTTGGGTCTGAAGACTTGCTTGTTTTGGCAGGTTGTAGAGCTATTCAGCAGCTTCCGAACAACGTCGAGTTTGTCTAGAATTTCCTATGTTAAGGTAGTTTTTGATCGAGACATAGAGAGGCGGTGTTGCATGGCGCTGACAGGCCTTGCTATGGCATGTACTGCACAAAACGCAACTAGCGGGTGTGAGTGACTACATCTTGCATTTTCTCCACAATTCTTGGGTCTGAAGACTTGCTTGTTTTGGCAGGTTGTAGAGCTATTCAGCAGCTTCCGAACAACGTCGAGTTTGTCTAGAATTTCCTATGTTAAGGTAGTTTTTGATCGAGACATAGAGAGGCGGTGTTGCATGGCGCTGACAGGCCTTGCTATGGCATGTACTGCACAAAACGCAACTAGCGGGTGTGAGTGACTACATCTTGCATTTTCTCCACAATTCTTGGGTCTGAAGACTTGCTTGTTTTGGCAGGTTGTAGAGCTATTCAGCAGCTTCCGAACAACGTCGAGTTTGTCTAGAATTTCCTATGTTAAGGTAGTTTTTGATCGAGACATAGAGAGGCGGTGTTGCATGGCGCTGACAGGCCTTGCTATGGCATGTACTGCACAAAACGCAACTAGCGGGTGTGAGTGACTACATCTTGCATTTTCTCCACAATTCTTGGGTCTGAAGACTTGCTTGTTTTGGCAGGTTGTAGAGCTATTCAGCAGCTTCCGAACAACGTCGAGTTTGTCTAGAATTTCCTATGTTAAGGTAGTTTTTGATCGAGACATAGAGAGGCGGTGTTGCATGGCGCTGACAGGCCTTGCTATGGCATGTACTGCACAAAACGCAACTAGCGGGTGTGAGTGACTACATCTTGCATTTTCTCCACAATTCTTGGGTCTGAAGACTTGCTTGTTTTGGCAGGTTGTAGAGCTATTCAGCAGCTTCCGAACAACGTCGAGTTTGTCTAGAATTTCCTATGTTAAGGTAGTTTTTGATCGAGACATAGAGAGGCGGTGTTGCATGGCGCTGACAGGCCTTGCTATGGCATGTACTGCACAAAACGCAACTAGCGGGTGTGAGTGACTACATCTTGCATTTTCTCCACAATTCTTGGGTCTGAAGACTTGCTTGTTTTGGCAGGTTGTAGAGCTATTCAGCAGCTTCCGAACAACGTCGAGTTTGTCTAGAATTTCCTATGTTAAGGTAGTTTTTGATCGAGACATAGAGAGGCGGTGTTGCATGGCGCTGACAGGCCTTGCTATGGCATGTACTGCACAAAACGCAACTAGCGGGTGTGAGTGACTACATCTTGCATTTTCTCCACAATTCTTGGGTCTGAAGACTTGCTTGTTTTGGCAGGTTGTAGAGCTATTCAGCAGCTTCCGAACAACGTCGAGTTTGTCTAGAATTTCCTATGTTAAGGTAGTTTTTGATCGAGACATAGAGAGGCGGTGTTGCATGGCGCTGACAGGCCTTGCTATGGCATGTACTGCACAAAACGCAACTAGCGGGTGTGAGTGACTACATCTTGCATTTTCTCCACAATTCTTGGGTCTGAAGACTTGCTTGTTTTGGCAGGTTGTAGAGCTATTCAGCAGCTTCCGAACAACGTCGAGTTTGTCTAGAATTTCCTATGTTAAGGTAGTTTTTGATCGAGACATAGAGAGGCGGTGTTGCATGGCGCTGACAGGCCTTGCTATGGCATGTACTGCACAAAACGCAACTAGCGGGTGTGAGTGACTACATCTTGCATTTTCTCCACAATTCTTGGGTCTGAAGACTTGCTTGTTTTGGCAGGTTGTAGAGCTATTCAGCAGCTTCCGAACAACGTCGAGTTTGTCTAGAATTTCCTATGTTAAGGTAGTTTTTGATCGAGACATAGAGAGGCGGTGTTGCATGGCGCTGACAGGCCTTGCTATGGCATGTACTGCACAAAACGCAACTAGCGGGTGTGAGTGACTACATCTTGCATTTTCTCCACAATTCTTGGGTCTGAAGACTTGCTTGTTTTGGCAGGTTGTAGAGCTATTCAGCAGCTTCCGAACAACGTCGAGTTTGTCTAGAATTTCCTATGTTAAGGTAGTTTTTGATCGAGACATAGAGAGGCGGTGTTGCATGGCGCTGACAGGCCTTGCTATGGCATGTACTGCACAAAACGCAACTAGCGGGTGTGAGTGACTACATCTTGCATTTTCTCCACAATTCTTGGGTCTGAAGACTTGCTTGTTTTGGCAGGTTGTAGAGCTATTCAGCAGCTTCCGAACAACGTCGAGTTTGTCTAGAATTTCCTATGTTAAGGTAGTTTTTGATCGAGACATAGAGAGGCGGTGTTGCATGGCGCTGACAGGCCTTGCTATGGCATGTACTGCACAAAACGCAACTAGCGGGTGTGAGTGACTACATCTTGCATTTTCTCCACAATTCTTGGGTCTGAAGACTTGCTTGTTTTGGCAGGTTGTAGAGCTATTCAGCAGCTTCCGAACAACGTCGAGTTTGTCTAGAATTTCCTATGTTAAGGTAGTTTTTGATCGAGACATAGAGAGGCGGTGTTGCATGGCGCTGACAGGCCTTGCTATGGCATGTACTGCACAAAACGCAACTAGCGGGTGTGAGTGACTACATCTTGCATTTTCTCCACAATTCTTGGGTCTGAAGACTTGCTTGTTTTGGCAGGTTGTAGAGCTATTCAGCAGCTTCCGAACAACGTCGAGTTTGTCTAGAATTTCCTATGTTAAGGTAGTTTTTGATCGAGACATAGAGAGGCGGTGTTGCATGGCGCTGACAGGCCTTGCTATGGCATGTACTGCACAAAACGCAACTAGCGGGTGTGAGTGACTACATCTTGCATTTTCTCCACAATTCTTGGGTCTGAAGACTTGCTTGTTTTGGCAGGTTGTAGAGCTATTCAGCAGCTTCCGAACAACGTCGAGTTTGTCTAGAATTTCCTATGTTAAGGTAGTTTTTGATCGAGACATAGAGAGGCGGTGTTGCATGGCGCTGACAGGCCTTGCTATGGCATGTACTGCACAAAACGCAACTAGCGGGTGTGAGTGACTACATCTTGCATTTTCTCCACAATTCTTGGGTCTGAAGACTTGCTTGTTTTGGCAGGTTGTAGAGCTATTCAGCAGCTTCCGAACAACGTCGAGTTTGTCTAGAATTTCCTATGTTAAGGTAGTTTTTGATCGAGACATAGAGAGGCGGTGTTGCATGGCGCTGACAGGCCTTGCTATGGCATGTACTGCACAAAACGCAACTAGCGGGTGTGAGTGACTACATCTTGCATTTTCTCCACAATTCTTGGGTCTGAAGACTTGCTTGTTTTGGCAGGTTGTAGAGCTATTCAGCAGCTTCCGAACAACGTCGAGTTTGTCTAGAATTTCCTATGTTAAGGTAGTTTTTGATCGAGACATAGAGAGGCGGTGTTGCATGGCGCTGACAGGCCTTGCTATGGCATGTACTGCACAAAACGCAACTAGCGGGTGTGAGTGACTACATCTTGCATTTTCTCCACAATTCTTGGGTCTGAAGACTTGCTTGTTTTGGCAGGTTGTAGAGCTATTCAGCAGCTTCCGAACAACGTCGAGTTTGTCTAGAATTTCCTATGTTAAGGTAGTTTTTGATCGAGACATAGAGAGGCGGTGTTGCATGGCGCTGACAGGCCTTGCTATGGCATGTACTGCACAAAACGCAACTAGCGGGTGTGAGTGACTACATCTTGCATTTTCTCCACAATTCTTGGGTCTGAAGACTTGCTTGTTTTGGCAGGTTGTAGAGCTATTCAGCAGCTTCCGAACAACGTCGAGTTTGTCTAGAATTTCCTATGTTAAGGTAGTTTTTGATCGAGACATAGAGAGGCGGTGTTGCATGGCGCTGACAGGCCTTGCTATGGCATGTACTGCACAAAACGCAACTAGCGGGTGTGAGTGACTACATCTTGCATTTTCTCCACAATTCTTGGGTCTGAAGACTTGCTTGTTTTGGCAGGTTGTAGAGCTATTCAGCAGCTTCCGAACAACGTCGAGTTTGTCTAGAATTTCCTATGTTAAGGTAGTTTTTGATCGAGACATAGAGAGGCGGTGTTGCATGGCGCTGACAGGCCTTGCTATGGCATGTACTGCACAAAACGCAACTAGCGGGTGTGAGTGACTACATCTTGCATTTTCTCCACAATTCTTGGGTCTGAAGACTTGCTTGTTTTGGCAGGTTGTAGAGCTATTCAGCAGCTTCCGAACAACGTCGAGTTTGTCTAGAATTTCCTATGTTAAGGTAGTTTTTGATCGAGACATAGAGAGGCGGTGTTGCATGGCGCTGACAGGCCTTGCTATGGCATGTACTGCACAAAACGCAACTAGCGGGTGTGAGTGACTACATCTTGCATTTTCTCCACAATTCTTGGGTCTGAAGACTTGCTTGTTTTGGCAGGTTGTAGAGCTATTCAGCAGCTTCCGAACAACGTCGAGTTTGTCTAGAATTTCCTATGTTAAGGTAGTTTTTGATCGAGACATAGAGAGGCGGTGTTGCATGGCGCTGACAGGCCTTGCTATGGCATGTACTGCACAAAACGCAACTAGCGGGTGTGAGTGACTACATCTTGCATTTTCTCCACAATTCTTGGGTCTGAAGACTTGCTTGTTTTGGCAGGTTGTAGAGCTATTCAGCAGCTTCCGAACAACGTCGAGTTTGTCTAGAATTTCCTATGTTAAGGTAGTTTTTGATCGAGACATAGAGAGGCGGTGTTGCATGGCGCTGACAGGCCTTGCTATGGCATGTACTGCACAAAACGCAACTAGCGGGTGTGAGTGACTACATCTTGCATTTTCTCCACAATTCTTGGGTCTGAAGACTTGCTTGTTTTGGCAGGTTGTAGAGCTATTCAGCAGCTTCCGAACAACGTCGAGTTTGTCTAGAATTTCCTATGTTAAGGTAGTTTTTGATCGAGACATAGAGAGGCGGTGTTGCATGGCGCTGACAGGCCTTGCTATGGCATGTACTGCACAAAACGCAACTAGCGGGTGTGAGTGACTACATCTTGCATTTTCTCCACAATTCTTGGGTCTGAAGACTTGCTTGTTTTGGCAGGTTGTAGAGCTATTCAGCAGCTTCCGAACAACGTCGAGTTTGTCTAGAATTTCCTATGTTAAGGTAGTTTTTGATCGAGACATAGAGAGGCGGTGTTGCATGGCGCTGACAGGCCTTGCTATGGCATGTACTGCACAAAACGCAACTAGCGGGTGTGAGTGACTACATCTTGCATTTTCTCCACAATTCTTGGGTCTGAAGACTTGCTTGTTTTGGCAGGTTGTAGAGCTATTCAGCAGCTTCCGAACAACGTCGAGTTTGTCTAGAATTTCCTATGTTAAGGTAGTTTTTGATCGAGACATAGAGAGGCGGTGTTGCATGGCGCTGACAGGCCTTGCTATGGCATGTACTGCACAAAACGCAACTAGCGGGTGTGAGTGACTACATCTTGCATTTTCTCCACAATTCTTGGGTCTGAAGACTTGCTTGTTTTGGCAGGTTGTAGAGCTATTCAGCAGCTTCCGAACAACGTCGAGTTTGTCTAGAATTTCCTATGTTAAGGTAGTTTTTGATCGAGACATAGAGAGGCGGTGTTGCATGGCGCTGACAGGCCTTGCTATGGCATGTACTGCACAAAACGCAACTAGCGGGTGTGAGTGACTACATCTTGCATTTTCTCCACAATTCTTGGGTCTGAAGACTTGCTTGTTTTGGCAGGTTGTAGAGCTATTCAGCAGCTTCCGAACAACGTCGAGTTTGTCTAGAATTTCCTATGTTAAGGTAGTTTTTGATCGAGACATAGAGAGGCGGTGTTGCATGGCGCTGACAGGCCTTGCTATGGCATGTACTGCACAAAACGCAACTAGCGGGTGTGAGTGACTACATCTTGCATTTTCTCCACAATTCTTGGGTCTGAAGACTTGCTTGTTTTGGCAGGTTGTAGAGCTATTCAGCAGCTTCCGAACAACGTCGAGTTTGTCTAGAATTTCCTATGTTAAGGTAGTTTTTGATCGAGACATAGAGAGGCGGTGTTGCATGGCGCTGACAGGCCTTGCTATGGCATGTACTGCACAAAACGCAACTAGCGGGTGTGAGTGACTACATCTTGCATTTTCTCCACAATTCTTGGGTCTGAAGACTTGCTTGTTTTGGCAGGTTGTAGAGCTATTCAGCAGCTTCCGAACAACGTCGAGTTTGTCTAGAATTTCCTATGTTAAGGTAGTTTTTGATCGAGACATAGAGAGGCGGTGTTGCATGGCGCTGACAGGCCTTGCTATGGCATGTACTGCACAAAACGCAACTAGCGGGTGTGAGTGACTACATCTTGCATTTTCTCCACAATTCTTGGGTCTGAAGACTTGCTTGTTTTGGCAGGTTGTAGAGCTATTCAGCAGCTTCCGAACAACGTCGAGTTTGTCTAGAATTTCCTATGTTAAGGTAGTTTTTGATCGAGACATAGAGAGGCGGTGTTGCATGGCGCTGACAGGCCTTGCTATGGCATGTACTGCACAAAACGCAACTAGCGGGTGTGAGTGACTACATCTTGCATTTTCTCCACAATTCTTGGGTCTGAAGACTTGCTTGTTTTGGCAGGTTGTAGAGCTATTCAGCAGCTTCCGAACAACGTCGAGTTTGTCTAGAATTTCCTATGTTAAGGTAGTTTTTGATCGAGACATAGAGAGGCGGTGTTGCATGGCGCTGACAGGCCTTGCTATGGCATGTACTGCACAAAACGCAACTAGCGGGTGTGAGTGACTACATCTTGCATTTTCTCCACAATTCTTGGGTCTGAAGACTTGCTTGTTTTGGCAGGTTGTAGAGCTATTCAGCAGCTTCCGAACAACGTCGAGTTTGTCTAGAATTTCCTATGTTAAGGTAGTTTTTGATCGAGACATAGAGAGGCGGTGTTGCATGGCGCTGACAGGCCTTGCTATGGCATGTACTGCACAAAACGCAACTAGCGGGTGTGAGTGACTACATCTTGCATTTTCTCCACAATTCTTGGGTCTGAAGACTTGCTTGTTTTGGCAGGTTGTAGAGCTATTCAGCAGCTTCCGAACAACGTCGAGTTTGTCTAGAATTTCCTATGTTAAGGTAGTTTTTGATCGAGACATAGAGAGGCGGTGTTGCATGGCGCTGACAGGCCTTGCTATGGCATGTACTGCACAAAACGCAACTAGCGGGTGTGAGTGACTACATCTTGCATTTTCTCCACAATTCTTGGGTCTGAAGACTTGCTTGTTTTGGCAGGTTGTAGAGCTATTCAGCAGCTTCCGAACAACGTCGAGTTTGTCTAGAATTTCCTATGTTAAGGTAGTTTTTGATCGAGACATAGAGAGGCGGTGTTGCATGGCGCTGACAGGCCTTGCTATGGCATGTACTGCACAAAACGCAACTAGCGGGTGTGAGTGACTACATCTTGCATTTTCTCCACAATTCTTGGGTCTGAAGACTTGCTTGTTTTGGCAGGTTGTAGAGCTATTCAGCAGCTTCCGAACAACGTCGAGTTTGTCTAGAATTTCCTATGTTAAGGTAGTTTTTGATCGAGACATAGAGAGGCGGTGTTGCATGGCGCTGACAGGCCTTGCTATGGCATGTACTGCACAAAACGCAACTAGCGGGTGTGAGTGACTACATCTTGCATTTTCTCCACAATTCTTGGGTCTGAAGACTTGCTTGTTTTGGCAGGTTGTAGAGCTATTCAGCAGCTTCCGAACAACGTCGAGTTTGTCTAGAATTTCCTATGTTAAGGTAGTTTTTGATCGAGACATAGAGAGGCGGTGTTGCATGGCGCTGACAGGCCTTGCTATGGCATGTACTGCACAAAACGCAACTAGCGGGTGTGAGTGACTACATCTTGCATTTTCTCCACAATTCTTGGGTCTGAAGACTTGCTTGTTTTGGCAGGTTGTAGAGCTATTCAGCAGCTTCCGAACAACGTCGAGTTTGTCTAGAATTTCCTATGTTAAGGTAGTTTTTGATCGAGACATAGAGAGGCGGTGTTGCATGGCGCTGACAGGCCTTGCTATGGCATGTACTGCACAAAACGCAACTAGCGGGTGTGAGTGACTACATCTTGCATTTTCTCCACAATTCTTGGGTCTGAAGACTTGCTTGTTTTGGCAGGTTGTAGAGCTATTCAGCAGCTTCCGAACAACGTCGAGTTTGTCTAGAATTTCCTATGTTAAGGTAGTTTTTGATCGAGACATAGAGAGGCGGTGTTGCATGGCGCTGACAGGCCTTGCTATGGCATGTACTGCACAAAACGCAACTAGCGGGTGTGAGTGACTACATCTTGCATTTTCTCCACAATTCTTGGGTCTGAAGACTTGCTTGTTTTGGCAGGTTGTAGAGCTATTCAGCAGCTTCCGAACAACGTCGAGTTTGTCTAGAATTTCCTATGTTAAGGTAGTTTTTGATCGAGACATAGAGAGGCGGTGTTGCATGGCGCTGACAGGCCTTGCTATGGCATGTACTGCACAAAACGCAACTAGCGGGTGTGAGTGACTACATCTTGCATTTTCTCCACAATTCTTGGGTCTGAAGACTTGCTTGTTTTGGCAGGTTGTAGAGCTATTCAGCAGCTTCCGAACAACGTCGAGTTTGTCTAGAATTTCCTATGTTAAGGTAGTTTTTGATCGAGACATAGAGAGGCGGTGTTGCATGGCGCTGACAGGCCTTGCTATGGCATGTACTGCACAAAACGCAACTAGCGGGTGTGAGTGACTACATCTTGCATTTTCTCCACAATTCTTGGGTCTGAAGACTTGCTTGTTTTGGCAGGTTGTAGAGCTATTCAGCAGCTTCCGAACAACGTCGAGTTTGTCTAGAATTTCCTATGTTAAGGTAGTTTTTGATCGAGACATAGAGAGGCGGTGTTGCATGGCGCTGACAGGCCTTGCTATGGCATGTACTGCACAAAACGCAACTAGCGGGTGTGAGTGACTACATCTTGCATTTTCTCCACAATTCTTGGGTCTGAAGACTTGCTTGTTTTGGCAGGTTGTAGAGCTATTCAGCAGCTTCCGAACAACGTCGAGTTTGTCTAGAATTTCCTATGTTAAGGTAGTTTTTGATCGAGACATAGAGAGGCGGTGTTGCATGGCGCTGACAGGCCTTGCTATGGCATGTACTGCACAAAACGCAACTAGCGGGTGTGAGTGACTACATCTTGCATTTTCTCCACAATTCTTGGGTCTGAAGACTTGCTTGTTTTGGCAGGTTGTAGAGCTATTCAGCAGCTTCCGAACAACGTCGAGTTTGTCTAGAATTTCCTATGTTAAGGTAGTTTTTGATCGAGACATAGAGAGGCGGTGTTGCATGGCGCTGACAGGCCTTGCTATGGCATGTACTGCACAAAACGCAACTAGCGGGTGTGAGTGACTACATCTTGCATTTTCTCCACAATTCTTGGGTCTGAAGACTTGCTTGTTTTGGCAGGTTGTAGAGCTATTCAGCAGCTTCCGAACAACGTCGAGTTTGTCTAGAATTTCCTATGTTAAGGTAGTTTTTGATCGAGACATAGAGAGGCGGTGTTGCATGGCGCTGACAGGCCTTGCTATGGCATGTACTGCACAAAACGCAACTAGCGGGTGTGAGTGACTACATCTTGCATTTTCTCCACAATTCTTGGGTCTGAAGACTTGCTTGTTTTGGCAGGTTGTAGAGCTATTCAGCAGCTTCCGAACAACGTCGAGTTTGTCTAGAATTTCCTATGTTAAGGTAGTTTTTGATCGAGACATAGAGAGGCGGTGTTGCATGGCGCTGACAGGCCTTGCTATGGCATGTACTGCACAAAACGCAACTAGCGGGTGTGAGTGACTACATCTTGCATTTTCTCCACAATTCTTGGGTCTGAAGACTTGCTTGTTTTGGCAGGTTGTAGAGCTATTCAGCAGCTTCCGAACAACGTCGAGTTTGTCTAGAATTTCCTATGTTAAGGTAGTTTTTGATCGAGACATAGAGAGGCGGTGTTGCATGGCGCTGACAGGCCTTGCTATGGCATGTACTGCACAAAACGCAACTAGCGGGTGTGAGTGACTACATCTTGCATTTTCTCCACAATTCTTGGGTCTGAAGACTTGCTTGTTTTGGCAGGTTGTAGAGCTATTCAGCAGCTTCCGAACAACGTCGAGTTTGTCTAGAATTTCCTATGTTAAGGTAGTTTTTGATCGAGACATAGAGAGGCGGTGTTGCATGGCGCTGACAGGCCTTGCTATGGCATGTACTGCACAAAACGCAACTAGCGGGTGTGAGTGACTACATCTTGCATTTTCTCCACAATTCTTGGGTCTGAAGACTTGCTTGTTTTGGCAGGTTGTAGAGCTATTCAGCAGCTTCCGAACAACGTCGAGTTTGTCTAGAATTTCCTATGTTAAGGTAGTTTTTGATCGAGACATAGAGAGGCGGTGTTGCATGGCGCTGACAGGCCTTGCTATGGCATGTACTGCACAAAACGCAACTAGCGGGTGTGAGTGACTACATCTTGCATTTTCTCCACAATTCTTGGGTCTGAAGACTTGCTTGTTTTGGCAGGTTGTAGAGCTATTCAGCAGCTTCCGAACAACGTCGAGTTTGTCTAGAATTTCCTATGTTAAGGTAGTTTTTGATCGAGACATAGAGAGGCGGTGTTGCATGGCGCTGACAGGCCTTGCTATGGCATGTACTGCACAAAACGCAACTAGCGGGTGTGAGTGACTACATCTTGCATTTTCTCCACAATTCTTGGGTCTGAAGACTTGCTTGTTTTGGCAGGTTGTAGAGCTATTCAGCAGCTTCCGAACAACGTCGAGTTTGTCTAGAATTTCCTATGTTAAGGTAGTTTTTGATCGAGACATAGAGAGGCGGTGTTGCATGGCGCTGACAGGCCTTGCTATGGCATGTACTGCACAAAACGCAACTAGCGGGTGTGAGTGACTACATCTTGCATTTTCTCCACAATTCTTGGGTCTGAAGACTTGCTTGTTTTGGCAGGTTGTAGAGCTATTCAGCAGCTTCCGAACAACGTCGAGTTTGTCTAGAATTTCCTATGTTAAGGTAGTTTTTGATCGAGACATAGAGAGGCGGTGTTGCATGGCGCTGACAGGCCTTGCTATGGCATGTACTGCACAAAACGCAACTAGCGGGTGTGAGTGACTACATCTTGCATTTTCTCCACAATTCTTGGGTCTGAAGACTTGCTTGTTTTGGCAGGTTGTAGAGCTATTCAGCAGCTTCCGAACAACGTCGAGTTTGTCTAGAATTTCCTATGTTAAGGTAGTTTTTGATCGAGACATAGAGAGGCGGTGTTGCATGGCGCTGACAGGCCTTGCTATGGCATGTACTGCACAAAACGCAACTAGCGGGTGTGAGTGACTACATCTTGCATTTTCTCCACAATTCTTGGGTCTGAAGACTTGCTTGTTTTGGCAGGTTGTAGAGCTATTCAGCAGCTTCCGAACAACGTCGAGTTTGTCTAGAATTTCCTATGTTAAGGTAGTTTTTGATCGAGACATAGAGAGGCGGTGTTGCATGGCGCTGACAGGCCTTGCTATGGCATGTACTGCACAAAACGCAACTAGCGGGTGTGAGTGACTACATCTTGCATTTTCTCCACAATTCTTGGGTCTGAAGACTTGCTTGTTTTGGCAGGTTGTAGAGCTATTCAGCAGCTTCCGAACAACGTCGAGTTTGTCTAGAATTTCCTATGTTAAGGTAGTTTTTGATCGAGACATAGAGAGGCGGTGTTGCATGGCGCTGACAGGCCTTGCTATGGCATGTACTGCACAAAACGCAACTAGCGGGTGTGAGTGACTACATCTTGCATTTTCTCCACAATTCTTGGGTCTGAAGACTTGCTTGTTTTGGCAGGTTGTAGAGCTATTCAGCAGCTTCCGAACAACGTCGAGTTTGTCTAGAATTTCCTATGTTAAGGTAGTTTTTGATCGAGACATAGAGAGGCGGTGTTGCATGGCGCTGACAGGCCTTGCTATGGCATGTACTGCACAAAACGCAACTAGCGGGTGTGAGTGACTACATCTTGCATTTTCTCCACAATTCTTGGGTCTGAAGACTTGCTTGTTTTGGCAGGTTGTAGAGCTATTCAGCAGCTTCCGAACAACGTCGAGTTTGTCTAGAATTTCCTATGTTAAGGTAGTTTTTGATCGAGACATAGAGAGGCGGTGTTGCATGGCGCTGACAGGCCTTGCTATGGCATGTACTGCACAAAACGCAACTAGCGGGTGTGAGTGACTACATCTTGCATTTTCTCCACAATTCTTGGGTCTGAAGACTTGCTTGTTTTGGCAGGTTGTAGAGCTATTCAGCAGCTTCCGAACAACGTCGAGTTTGTCTAGAATTTCCTATGTTAAGGTAGTTTTTGATCGAGACATAGAGAGGCGGTGTTGCATGGCGCTGACAGGCCTTGCTATGGCATGTACTGCACAAAACGCAACTAGCGGGTGTGAGTGACTACATCTTGCATTTTCTCCACAATTCTTGGGTCTGAAGACTTGCTTGTTTTGGCAGGTTGTAGAGCTATTCAGCAGCTTCCGAACAACGTCGAGTTTGTCTAGAATTTCCTATGTTAAGGTAGTTTTTGATCGAGACATAGAGAGGCGGTGTTGCATGGCGCTGACAGGCCTTGCTATGGCATGTACTGCACAAAACGCAACTAGCGGGTGTGAGTGACTACATCTTGCATTTTCTCCACAATTCTTGGGTCTGAAGACTTGCTTGTTTTGGCAGGTTGTAGAGCTATTCAGCAGCTTCCGAACAACGTCGAGTTTGTCTAGAATTTCCTATGTTAAGGTAGTTTTTGATCGAGACATAGAGAGGCGGTGTTGCATGGCGCTGACAGGCCTTGCTATGGCATGTACTGCACAAAACGCAACTAGCGGGTGTGAGTGACTACATCTTGCATTTTCTCCACAATTCTTGGGTCTGAAGACTTGCTTGTTTTGGCAGGTTGTAGAGCTATTCAGCAGCTTCCGAACAACGTCGAGTTTGTCTAGAATTTCCTATGTTAAGGTAGTTTTTGATCGAGACATAGAGAGGCGGTGTTGCATGGCGCTGACAGGCCTTGCTATGGCATGTACTGCACAAAACGCAACTAGCGGGTGTGAGTGACTACATCTTGCATTTTCTCCACAATTCTTGGGTCTGAAGACTTGCTTGTTTTGGCAGGTTGTAGAGCTATTCAGCAGCTTCCGAACAACGTCGAGTTTGTCTAGAATTTCCTATGTTAAGGTAGTTTTTGATCGAGACATAGAGAGGCGGTGTTGCATGGCGCTGACAGGCCTTGCTATGGCATGTACTGCACAAAACGCAACTAGCGGGTGTGAGTGACTACATCTTGCATTTTCTCCACAATTCTTGGGTCTGAAGACTTGCTTGTTTTGGCAGGTTGTAGAGCTATTCAGCAGCTTCCGAACAACGTCGAGTTTGTCTAGAATTTCCTATGTTAAGGTAGTTTTTGATCGAGACATAGAGAGGCGGTGTTGCATGGCGCTGACAGGCCTTGCTATGGCATGTACTGCACAAAACGCAACTAGCGGGTGTGAGTGACTACATCTTGCATTTTCTCCACAATTCTTGGGTCTGAAGACTTGCTTGTTTTGGCAGGTTGTAGAGCTATTCAGCAGCTTCCGAACAACGTCGAGTTTGTCTAGAATTTCCTATGTTAAGGTAGTTTTTGATCGAGACATAGAGAGGCGGTGTTGCATGGCGCTGACAGGCCTTGCTATGGCATGTACTGCACAAAACGCAACTAGCGGGTGTGAGTGACTACATCTTGCATTTTCTCCACAATTCTTGGGTCTGAAGACTTGCTTGTTTTGGCAGGTTGTAGAGCTATTCAGCAGCTTCCGAACAACGTCGAG
Source organism: Patiria miniata (assembly GCF_015706575.1). Taxonomy (NCBI): domain Eukaryota; kingdom Metazoa; phylum Echinodermata; class Asteroidea; order Valvatida; family Asterinidae; genus Patiria; species Patiria miniata. Next base: position 17,749,910 of record NW_024037051.1, read on the forward strand.
TTTGTCTAGAATTTCCTATGTTAAGGTAGTTTTTGATCGAGACATAGAGAGGCGGTGTTGCATGGCGCTGACAGGCCTTGCTATGGCATGTACTGCACAAAACGCAACTAGCGGGTGTGAGTGACTACATCTTGCATTTTCTCCACAATTCTTGGGTCTGAAGACTTGCTTGTTTTGGCAGGTTGTAGAGCTATTCAGCAGCTTCCGAACAACGTCGAGTTTGTCTAGAATTTCCTATGTTAAGGTAGTTTTTGATCGAGACATAGAGAGGCGGTGTTGCATGGCGCTGACAGGCCTTGCTATGGCATGTACTGCACAAAACGCAACTAGCGGGTGTGAGTGACTACATCTTGCATTTTCTCCACAATTCTTGGGTCTGAAGACTTGCTTGTTTTGGCAGGTTGTAGAGCTATTCAGCAGCTTCCGAACAACGTCGAGTTTGTCTAGAATTTCCTATGTTAAGGTAGTTTTTGATCGAGACATAGAGAGGCGGTGTTGCATGGCGCTGACAGGCCTTGCTATGGCATGTACTGCACAAAACGCAACTAGCGGGTGTGAGTGACTACATCTTGCATTTTCTCCACAATTCTTGGGTCTGAAGACTTGCTTGTTTTGGCAGGTTGTAGAGCTATTCAGCAGCTTCCGAACAACGTCGAGTTTGTCTAGAATTTCCTATGTTAAGGTAGTTTTTGATCGAGACATAGAGAGGCGGTGTTGCATGGCGCTGACAGGCCTTGCTATGGCATGTACTGCACAAAACGCAACTAGCGGGTGTGAGTGACTACATCTTGCATTTTCTCCACAATTCTTGGGTCTGAAGACTTGCTTGTTTTGGCAGGTTGTAGAGCTATTCAGCAGCTTCCGAACAACGTCGAGTTTGTCTAGAATTTCCTATGTTAAGGTAGTTTTTGATCGAGACATAGAGAGGCGGTGTTGCATGGCGCTGACAGGCCTTGCTATGGCATGTACTGCACAAAACGCAACTAGCGGGTGTGAGTGACTACATCTTGCATTTTCTCCACAATTCTTGGGTCTGAAGACTTGCTTGTTTTGGCAGGTTGTAGAGCTATTCAGCAGCTTCCGAACAACGTCGAGTTTGTCTAGAATTTCCTATGTTAAGGTAGTTTTTGATCGAGACATAGAGAGGCGGTGTTGCATGGCGCTGACAGGCCTTGCTATGGCATGTACTGCACAAAACGCAACTAGCGGGTGTGAGTGACTACATCTTGCATTTTCTCCACAATTCTTGGGTCTGAAGACTTGCTTGTTTTGGCAGGTTGTAGAGCTATTCAGCAGCTTCCGAACAACGTCGAGTTTGTCTAGAATTTCCTATGTTAAGGTAGTTTTTGATCGAGACATAGAGAGGCGGTGTTGCATGGCGCTGACAGGCCTTGCTATGGCATGTACTGCACAAAACGCAACTAGCGGGTGTGAGTGACTACATCTTGCATTTTCTCCACAATTCTTGGGTCTGAAGACTTGCTTGTTTTGGCAGGTTGTAGAGCTATTCAGCAGCTTCCGAACAACGTCGAGTTTGTCTAGAATTTCCTATGTTAAGGTAGTTTTTGATCGAGACATAGAGAGGCGGTGTTGCATGGCGCTGACAGGCCTTGCTATGGCATGTACTGCACAAAACGCAACTAGCGGGTGTGAGTGACTACATCTTGCATTTTCTCCACAATTCTTGGGTCTGAAGACTTGCTTGTTTTGGCAGGTTGTAGAGCTATTCAGCAGCTTCCGAACAACGTCGAGTTTGTCTAGAATTTCCTATGTTAAGGTAGTTTTTGATCGAGACATAGAGAGGCGGTGTTGCATGGCGCTGACAGGCCTTGCTATGGCATGTACTGCACAAAACGCAACTAGCGGGTGTGAGTGACTACATCTTGCATTTTCTCCACAATTCTTGGGTCTGAAGACTTGCTTGTTTTGGCAGGTTGTAGAGCTATTCAGCAGCTTCCGAACAACGTCGAGTTTGTCTAGAATTTCCTATGTTAAGGTAGTTTTTGATCGAGACATAGAGAGGCGGTGTTGCATGGCGCTGACAGGCCTTGCTATGGCATGTACTGCACAAAACGCAACTAGCGGGTGTGAGTGACTACATCTTGCATTTTCTCCACAATTCTTGGGTCTGAAGACTTGCTTGTTTTGGCAGGTTGTAGAGCTATTCAGCAGCTTCCGAACAACGTCGAGTTTGTCTAGAATTTCCTATGTTAAGGTAGTTTTTGATCGAGACATAGAGAGGCGGTGTTGCATGGCGCTGACAGGCCTTGCTATGGCATGTACTGCACAAAACGCAACTAGCGGGTGTGAGTGACTACATCTTGCATTTTCTCCACAATTCTTGGGTCTGAAGACTTGCTTGTTTTGGCAGGTTGTAGAGCTATTCAGCAGCTTCCGAACAACGTCGAGTTTGTCTAGAATTTCCTATGTTAAGGTAGTTTTTGATCGAGACATAGAGAGGCGGTGTTGCATGGCGCTGACAGGCCTTGCTATGGCATGTACTGCACAAAACGCAACTAGCGGGTGTGAGTGACTACATCTTGCATTTTCTCCACAATTCTTGGGTCTGAAGACTTGCTTGTTTTGGCAGGTTGTAGAGCTATTCAGCAGCTTCCGAACAACGTCGAGTTTGTCTAGAATTTCCTATGTTAAGGTAGTTTTTGATCGAGACATAGAGAGGCGGTGTTGCATGGCGCTGACAGGCCTTGCTATGGCATGTACTGCACAAAACGCAACTAGCGGGTGTGAGTGACTACATCTTGCATTTTCTCCACAATTCTTGGGTCTGAAGACTTGCTTGTTTTGGCAGGTTGTAGAGCTATTCAGCAGCTTCCGAACAACGTCGAGTTTGTCTAGAATTTCCTATGTTAAGGTAGTTTTTGATCGAGACATAGAGAGGCGGTGTTGCATGGCGCTGACAGGCCTTGCTATGGCATGTACTGCACAAAACGCAACTAGCGGGTGTGAGTGACTACATCTTGCATTTTCTCCACAATTCTTGGGTCTGAAGACTTGCTTGTTTTGGCAGGTTGTAGAGCTATTCAGCAGCTTCCGAACAACGTCGAGTTTGTCTAGAATTTCCTATGTTAAGGTAGTTTTTGATCGAGACATAGAGAGGCGGTGTTGCATGGCGCTGACAGGCCTTGCTATGGCATGTACTGCACAAAACGCAACTAGCGGGTGTGAGTGACTACATCTTGCATTTTCTCCACAATTCTTGGGTCTGAAGACTTGCTTGTTTTGGCAGGTTGTAGAGCTATTCAGCAGCTTCCGAACAACGTCGAGTTTGTCTAGAATTTCCTATGTTAAGGTAGTTTTTGATCGAGACATAGAGAGGCGGTGTTGCATGGCGCTGACAGGCCTTGCTATGGCATGTACTGCACAAAACGCAACTAGCGGGTGTGAGTGACTACATCTTGCATTTTCTCCACAATTCTTGGGTCTGAAGACTTGCTTGTTTTGGCAGGTTGTAGAGCTATTCAGCAGCTTCCGAACAACGTCGAGTTTGTCTAGAATTTCCTATGTTAAGGTAGTTTTTGATCGAGACATAGAGAGGCGGTGTTGCATGGCGCTGACAGGCCTTGCTATGGCATGTACTGCACAAAACGCAACTAGCGGGTGTGAGTGACTACATCTTGCATTTTCTCCACAATTCTTGGGTCTGAAGACTTGCTTGTTTTGGCAGGTTGTAGAGCTATTCAGCAGCTTCCGAACAACGTCGAGTTTGTCTAGAATTTCCTATGTTAAGGTAGTTTTTGATCGAGACATAGAGAGGCGGTGTTGCATGGCGCTGACAGGCCTTGCTATGGCATGTACTGCACAAAACGCAACTAGCGGGTGTGAGTGACTACATCTTGCATTTTCTCCACAATTCTTGGGTCTGAAGACTTGCTTGTTTTGGCAGGTTGTAGAGCTATTCAGCAGCTTCCGAACAACGTCGAGTTTGTCTAGAATTTCCTATGTTAAGGTAGTTTTTGATCGAGACATAGAGAGGCGGTGTTGCATGGCGCTGACAGGCCTTGCTATGGCATGTACTGCACAAAACGCAACTAGCGGGTGTGAGTGACTACATCTTGCATTTTCTCCACAATTCTTGGGTCTGAAGACTTGCTTGTTTTGGCAGGTTGTAGAGCTATTCAGCAGCTTCCGAACAACGTCGAGTTTGTCTAGAATTTCCTATGTTAAGGTAGTTTTTGATCGAGACATAGAGAGGCGGTGTTGCATGGCGCTGACAGGCCTTGCTATGGCATGTACTGCACAAAACGCAACTAGCGGGTGTGAGTGACTACATCTTGCATTTTCTCCACAATTCTTGGGTCTGAAGACTTGCTTGTTTTGGCAGGTTGTAGAGCTATTCAGCAGCTTCCGAACAACGTCGAGTTTGTCTAGAATTTCCTATGTTAAGGTAGTTTTTGATCGAGACATAGAGAGGCGGTGTTGCATGGCGCTGACAGGCCTTGCTATGGCATGTACTGCACAAAACGCAACTAGCGGGTGTGAGTGACTACATCTTGCATTTTCTCCACAATTCTTGGGTCTGAAGACTTGCTTGTTTTGGCAGGTTGTAGAGCTATTCAGCAGCTTCCGAACAACGTCGAGTTTGTCTAGAATTTCCTATGTTAAGGTAGTTTTTGATCGAGACATAGAGAGGCGGTGTTGCATGGCGCTGACAGGCCTTGCTATGGCATGTACTGCACAAAACGCAACTAGCGGGTGTGAGTGACTACATCTTGCATTTTCTCCACAATTCTTGGGTCTGAAGACTTGCTTGTTTTGGCAGGTTGTAGAGCTATTCAGCAGCTTCCGAACAACGTCGAGTTTGTCTAGAATTTCCTATGTTAAGGTAGTTTTTGATCGAGACATAGAGAGGCGGTGTTGCATGGCGCTGACAGGCCTTGCTATGGCATGTACTGCACAAAACGCAACTAGCGGGTGTGAGTGACTACATCTTGCATTTTCTCCACAATTCTTGGGTCTGAAGACTTGCTTGTTTTGGCAGGTTGTAGAGCTATTCAGCAGCTTCCGAACAACGTCGAGTTTGTCTAGAATTTCCTATGTTAAGGTAGTTTTTGATCGAGACATAGAGAGGCGGTGTTGCATGGCGCTGACAGGCCTTGCTATGGCATGTACTGCACAAAACGCAACTAGCGGGTGTGAGTGACTACATCTTGCATTTTCTCCACAATTCTTGGGTCTGAAGACTTGCTTGTTTTGGCAGGTTGTAGAGCTATTCAGCAGCTTCCGAACAACGTCGAGTTTGTCTAGAATTTCCTATGTTAAGGTAGTTTTTGATCGAGACATAGAGAGGCGGTGTTGCATGGCGCTGACAGGCCTTGCTATGGCATGTACTGCACAAAACGCAACTAGCGGGTGTGAGTGACTACATCTTGCATTTTCTCCACAATTCTTGGGTCTGAAGACTTGCTTGTTTTGGCAGGTTGTAGAGCTATTCAGCAGCTTCCGAACAACGTCGAGTTTGTCTAGAATTTCCTATGTTAAGGTAGTTTTTGATCGAGACATAGAGAGGCGGTGTTGCATGGCGCTGACAGGCCTTGCTATGGCATGTACTGCACAAAACGCAACTAGCGGGTGTGAGTGACTACATCTTGCATTTTCTCCACAATTCTTGGGTCTGAAGACTTGCTTGTTTTGGCAGGTTGTAGAGCTATTCAGCAGCTTCCGAACAACGTCGAGTTTGTCTAGAATTTCCTATGTTAAGGTAGTTTTTGATCGAGACATAGAGAGGCGGTGTTGCATGGCGCTGACAGGCCTTGCTATGGCATGTACTGCACAAAACGCAACTAGCGGGTGTGAGTGACTACATCTTGCATTTTCTCCACAATTCTTGGGTCTGAAGACTTGCTTGTTTTGGCAGGTTGTAGAGCTATTCAGCAGCTTCCGAACAACGTCGAGTTTGTCTAGAATTTCCTATGTTAAGGTAGTTTTTGATCGAGACATAGAGAGGCGGTGTTGCATGGCGCTGACAGGCCTTGCTATGGCATGTACTGCACAAAACGCAACTAGCGGGTGTGAGTGACTACATCTTGCATTTTCTCCACAATTCTTGGGTCTGAAGACTTGCTTGTTTTGGCAGGTTGTAGAGCTATTCAGCAGCTTCCGAACAACGTCGAGTTTGTCTAGAATTTCCTATGTTAAGGTAGTTTTTGATCGAGACATAGAGAGGCGGTGTTGCATGGCGCTGACAGGCCTTGCTATGGCATGTACTGCACAAAACGCAACTAGCGGGTGTGAGTGACTACATCTTGCATTTTCTCCACAATTCTTGGGTCTGAAGACTTGCTTGTTTTGGCAGGTTGTAGAGCTATTCAGCAGCTTCCGAACAACGTCGAGTTTGTCTAGAATTTCCTATGTTAAGGTAGTTTTTGATCGAGACATAGAGAGGCGGTGTTGCATGGCGCTGACAGGCCTTGCTATGGCATGTACTGCACAAAACGCAACTAGCGGGTGTGAGTGACTACATCTTGCATTTTCTCCACAATTCTTGGGTCTGAAGACTTGCTTGTTTTGGCAGGTTGTAGAGCTATTCAGCAGCTTCCGAACAACGTCGAGTTTGTCTAGAATTTCCTATGTTAAGGTAGTTTTTGATCGAGACATAGAGAGGCGGTGTTGCATGGCGCTGACAGGCCTTGCTATGGCATGTACTGCACAAAACGCAACTAGCGGGTGTGAGTGACTACATCTTGCATTTTCTCCACAATTCTTGGGTCTGAAGACTTGCTTGTTTTGGCAGGTTGTAGAGCTATTCAGCAGCTTCCGAACAACGTCGAGTTTGTCTAGAATTTCCTATGTTAAGGTAGTTTTTGATCGAGACATAGAGAGGCGGTGTTGCATGGCGCTGACAGGCCTTGCTATGGCATGTACTGCACAAAACGCAACTAGCGGGTGTGAGTGACTACATCTTGCATTTTCTCCACAATTCTTGGGTCTGAAGACTTGCTTGTTTTGGCAGGTTGTAGAGCTATTCAGCAGCTTCCGAACAACGTCGAGTTTGTCTAGAATTTCCTATGTTAAGGTAGTTTTTGATCGAGACATAGAGAGGCGGTGTTGCATGGCGCTGACAGGCCTTGCTATGGCATGTACTGCACAAAACGCAACTAGCGGGTGTGAGTGACTACATCTTGCATTTTCTCCACAATTCTTGGGTCTGAAGACTTGCTTGTTTTGGCAGGTTGTAGAGCTATTCAGCAGCTTCCGAACAACGTCGAGTTTGTCTAGAATTTCCTATGTTAAGGTAGTTTTTGATCGAGACATAGAGAGGCGGTGTTGCATGGCGCTGACAGGCCTTGCTATGGCATGTACTGCACAAAACGCAACTAGCGGGTGTGAGTGACTACATCTTGCATTTTCTCCACAATTCTTGGGTCTGAAGACTTGCTTGTTTTGGCAGGTTGTAGAGCTATTCAGCAGCTTCCGAACAACGTCGAGTTTGTCTAGAATTTCCTATGTTAAGGTAGTTTTTGATCGAGACATAGAGAGGCGGTGTTGCATGGCGCTGACAGGCCTTGCTATGGCATGTACTGCACAAAACGCAACTAGCGGGTGTGAGTGACTACATCTTGCATTTTCTCCACAATTCTTGGGTCTGAAGACTTGCTTGTTTTGGCAGGTTGTAGAGCTATTCAGCAGCTTCCGAACAACGTCGAGTTTGTCTAGAATTTCCTATGTTAAGGTAGTTTTTGATCGAGACATAGAGAGGCGGTGTTGCATGGCGCTGACAGGCCTTGCTATGGCATGTACTGCACAAAACGCAACTAGCGGGTGTGAGTGACTACATCTTGCATTTTCTCCACAATTCTTGGGTCTGAAGACTTGCTTGTTTTGGCAGGTTGTAGAGCTATTCAGCAGCTTCCGAACAACGTCGAGTTTGTCTAGAATTTCCTATGTTAAGGTAGTTTTTGATCGAGACATAGAGAGGCGGTGTTGCATGGCGCTGACAGGCCTTGCTATGGCATGTACTGCACAAAACGCAACTAGCGGGTGTGAGTGACTACATCTTGCATTTTCTCCACAATTCTTGGGTCTGAAGACTTGCTTGTTTTGGCAGGTTGTAGAGCTATTCAGCAGCTTCCGAACAACGTCGAGTTTGTCTAGAATTTCCTATGTTAAGGTAGTTTTTGATCGAGACATAGAGAGGCGGTGTTGCATGGCGCTGACAGGCCTTGCTATGGCATGTACTGCACAAAACGCAACTAGCGGGTGTGAGTGACTACATCTTGCATTTTCTCCACAATTCTTGGGTCTGAAGACTTGCTTGTTTTGGCAGGTTGTAGAGCTATTCAGCAGCTTCCGAACAACGTCGAGTTTGTCTAGAATTTCCTATGTTAAGGTAGTTTTTGATCGAGACATAGAGAGGCGGTGTTGCATGGCGCTGACAGGCCTTGCTATGGCATGTACTGCACAAAACGCAACTAGCGGGTGTGAGTGACTACATCTTGCATTTTCTCCACAATTCTTGGGTCTGAAGACTTGCTTGTTTTGGCAGGTTGTAGAGCTATTCAGCAGCTTCCGAACAACGTCGAGTTTGTCTAGAATTTCCTATGTTAAGGTAGTTTTTGATCGAGACATAGAGAGGCGGTGTTGCATGGCGCTGACAGGCCTTGCTATGGCATGTACTGCACAAAACGCAACTAGCGGGTGTGAGTGACTACATCTTGCATTTTCTCCACAATTCTTGGGTCTGAAGACTTGCTTGTTTTGGCAGGTTGTAGAGCTATTCAGCAGCTTCCGAACAACGTCGAGTTTGTCTAGAATTTCCTATGTTAAGGTAGTTTTTGATCGAGACATAGAGAGGCGGTGTTGCATGGCGCTGACAGGCCTTGCTATGGCATGTACTGCACAAAACGCAACTAGCGGGTGTGAGTGACTACATCTTGCATTTTCTCCACAATTCTTGGGTCTGAAGACTTGCTTGTTTTGGCAGGTTGTAGAGCTATTCAGCAGCTTCCGAACAACGTCGAGTTTGTCTAGAATTTCCTATGTTAAGGTAGTTTTTGATCGAGACATAGAGAGGCGGTGTTGCATGGCGCTGACAGGCCTTGCTATGGCATGTACTGCACAAAACGCAACTAGCGGGTGTGAGTGACTACATCTTGCATTTTCTCCACAATTCTTGGGTCTGAAGACTTGCTTGTTTTGGCAGGTTGTAGAGCTATTCAGCAGCTTCCGAACAACGTCGAGTTTGTCTAGAATTTCCTATGTTAAGGTAGTTTTTGATCGAGACATAGAGAGGCGGTGTTGCATGGCGCTGACAGGCCTTGCTATGGCATGTACTGCACAAAACGCAACTAGCGGGTGTGAGTGACTACATCTTGCATTTTCTCCACAATTCTTGGGTCTGAAGACTTGCTTGTTTTGGCAGGTTGTAGAGCTATTCAGCAGCTTCCGAACAACGTCGAGTTTGTCTAGAATTTCCTATGTTAAGGTAGTTTTTGATCGAGACATAGAGAGGCGGTGTTGCATGGCGCTGACAGGCCTTGCTATGGCATGTACTGCACAAAACGCAACTAGCGGGTGTGAGTGACTACATCTTGCATTTTCTCCACAATTCTTGGGTCTGAAGACTTGCTTGTTTTGGCAGGTTGTAGAGCTATTCAGCAGCTTCCGAACAACGTCGAGTTTGTCTAGAATTTCCTATGTTAAGGTAGTTTTTGATCGAGACATAGAGAGGCGGTGTTGCATGGCGCTGACAGGCCTTGCTATGGCATGTACTGCACAAAACGCAACTAGCGGGTGTGAGTGACTACATCTTGCATTTTCTCCACAATTCTTGGGTCTGAAGACTTGCTTGTTTTGGCAGGTTGTAGAGCTATTCAGCAGCTTCCGAACAACGTCGAGTTTGTCTAGAATTTCCTATGTTAAGGTAGTTTTTGATCGAGACATAGAGAGGCGGTGTTGCATGGCGCTGACAGGCCTTGCTATGGCATGTACTGCACAAAACGCAACTAGCGGGTGTGAGTGACTACATCTTGCATTTTCTCCACAATTCTTGGGTCTGAAGACTTGCTTGTTTTGGCAGGTTGTAGAGCTATTCAGCAGCTTCCGAACAACGTCGAGTTTGTCTAGAATTTCCTATGTTAAGGTAGTTTTTGATCGAGACATAGAGAGGCGGTGTTGCATGGCGCTGACAGGCCTTGCTATGGCATGTACTGCACAAAACGCAACTAGCGGGTGTGAGTGACTACATCTTGCATTTTCTCCACAATTCTTGGGTCTGAAGACTTGCTTGTTTTGGCAGGTTGTAGAGCTATTCAGCAGCTTCCGAACAACGTCGAGTTTGTCTAGAATTTCCTATGTTAAGGTAGTTTTTGATCGAGACATAGAGAGGCGGTGTTGCATGGCGCTGACAGGCCTTGCTATGGCATGTACTGCACAAAACGCAACTAGCGGGTGTGAGTGACTACATCTTGCATTTTCTCCACAATTCTTGGGTCTGAAGACTTGCTTGTTTTGGCAGGTTGTAGAGCTATTCAGCAGCTTCCGAACAACGTCGAGTTTGTCTAGAATTTCCTATGTTAAGGTAGTTTTTGATCGAGACATAGAGAGGCGGTGTTGCATGGCGCTGACAGGCCTTGCTATGGCATGTACTGCACAAAACGCAACTAGCGGGTGTGAGTGACTACATCTTGCATTTTCTCCACAATTCTTGGGTCTGAAGACTTGCTTGTTTTGGCAGGTTGTAGAGCTATTCAGCAGCTTCCGAACAACGTCGAGTTTGTCTAGAATTTCCTATGTTAAGGTAGTTTTTGATCGAGACATAGAGAGGCGGTGTTGCATGGCGCTGACAGGCCTTGCTATGGCATGTACTGCACAAAACGCAACTAGCGGGTGTGAGTGACTACATCTTGCATTTTCTCCACAATTCTTGGGTCTGAAGACTTGCTTGTTTTGGCAGGTTGTAGAGCTATTCAGCAGCTTCCGAACAACGTCGAGTTTGTCTAGAATTTCCTATGTTAAGGTAGTTTTTGATCGAGACATAGAGAGGCGGTGTTGCATGGCGCTGACAGGCCTTGCTATGGCATGTACTGCACAAAACGCAACTAGCGGGTGTGAGTGACTACATCTTGCATTTTCTCCACAATTCTTGGGTCTGAAGACTTGCTTGTTTTGGCAGGTTGTAGAGCTATTCAGCAGCTTCCGAACAACGTCGAGTTTGTCTAGAATTTCCTATGTTAAGGTAGTTTTTGATCGAGACATAGAGAGGCGGTGTTGCATGGCGCTGACAGGCCTTGCTATGGCATGTACTGCACAAAACGCAACTAGCGGGTGTGAGTGACTACATCTTGCATTTTCTCCACAATTCTTGGGTCTGAAGACTTGCTTGTTTTGGCAGGTTGTAGAGCTATTCAGCAGCTTCCGAACAACGTCGAGTTTGTCTAGAATTTCCTATGTTAAGGTAGTTTTTGATCGAGACATAGAGAGGCGGTGTTGCATGGCGCTGACAGGCCTTGCTATGGCATGTACTGCACAAAACGCAACTAGCGGGTGTGAGTGACTACATCTTGCATTTTCTCCACAATTCTTGGGTCTGAAGACTTGCTTGTTTTGGCAGGTTGTAGAGCTATTCAGCAGCTTCCGAACAACGTCGAGTTTGTCTAGAATTTCCTATGTTAAGGTAGTTTTTGATCGAGACATAGAGAGGCGGTGTTGCATGGCGCTGACAGGCCTTGCTATGGCATGTACTGCACAAAACGCAACTAGCGGGTGTGAGTGACTACATCTTGCATTTTCTCCACAATTCTTGGGTCTGAAGACTTGCTTGTTTTGGCAGGTTGTAGAGCTATTCAGCAGCTTCCGAACAACGTCGAGTTTGTCTAGAATTTCCTATGTTAAGGTAGTTTTTGATCGAGACATAGAGAGGCGGTGTTGCATGGCGCTGACAGGCCTTGCTATGGCATGTACTGCACAAAACGCAACTAGCGGGTGTGAGTGACTACATCTTGCATTTTCTCCACAATTCTTGGGTCTGAAGACTTGCTTGTTTTGGCAGGTTGTAGAGCTATTCAGCAGCTTCCGAACAACGTCGAGTTTGTCTAGAATTTCCTATGTTAAGGTAGTTTTTGATCGAGACATAGAGAGGCGGTGTTGCATGGCGCTGACAGGCCTTGCTATGGCATGTACTGCACAAAACGCAACTAGCGGGTGTGAGTGACTACATCTTGCATTTTCTCCACAATTCTTGGGTCTGAAGACTTGCTTGTTTTGGCAGGTTGTAGAGCTATTCAGCAGCTTCCGAACAACGTCGAGTTTGTCTAGAATTTCCTATGTTAAGGTAGTTTTTGATCGAGACATAGAGAGGCGGTGTTGCATGGCGCTGACAGGCCTTGCTATGGCATGTACTGCACAAAACGCAACTAGCGGGTGTGAGTGACTACATCTTGCATTTTCTCCACAATTCTTGGGTCTGAAGACTTGCTTGTTTTGGCAGGTTGTAGAGCTATTCAGCAGCTTCCGAACAACGTCGAGTTTGTCTAGAATTTCCTATGTTAAGGTAGTTTTTGATCGAGACATAGAGAGGCGGTGTTGCATGGCGCTGACAGGCCTTGCTATGGCATGTACTGCACAAAACGCAACTAGCGGGTGTGAGTGACTACATCTTGCATTTTCTCCACAATTCTTGGGTCTGAAGACTTGCTTGTTTTGGCAGGTTGTAGAGCTATTCAGCAGCTTCCGAACAACGTCGAGTTTGTCTAGAATTTCCTATGTTAAGGTAGTTTTTGATCGAGACATAGAGAGGCGGTGTTGCATGGCGCTGACAGGCCTTGCTATGGCATGTACTGCACAAAACGCAACTAGCGGGTGTGAGTGACTACATCTTGCATTTTCTCCACAATTCTTGGGTCTGAAGACTTGCTTGTTTTGGCAGGTTGTAGAGCTATTCAGCAGCTTCCGAACAACGTCGAGTTTGTCTAGAATTTCCTATGTTAAGGTAGTTTTTGATCGAGACATAGAGAGGCGGTGTTGCATGGCGCTGACAGGCCTTGCTATGGCATGTACTGCACAAAACGCAACTAGCGGGTGTGAGTGACTACATCTTGCATTTTCTCCACAATTCTTGGGTCTGAAGACTTGCTTGTTTTGGCAGGTTGTAGAGCTATTCAGCAGCTTCCGAACAACGTCGAGTTTGTCTAGAATTTCCTATGTTAAGGTAGTTTTTGATCGAGACATAGAGAGGCGGTGTTGCATGGCGCTGACAGGCCTTGCTATGGCATGTACTGCACAAAACGCAACTAGCGGGTGTGAGTGACTACATCTTGCATTTTCTCCACAATTCTTGGGTCTGAAGACTTGCTTGTTTTGGCAGGTTGTAGAGCTATTCAGCAGCTTCCGAACAACGTCGAGTTTGTCTAGAATTTCCTATGTTAAGGTAGTTTTTGATCGAGACATAGAGAGGCGGTGTTGCATGGCGCTGACAGGCCTTGCTATGGCATGTACTGCACAAAACGCAACTAGCGGGTGTGAGTGACTACATCTTGCATTTTCTCCACAATTCTTGGGTCTGAAGACTTGCTTGTTTTGGCAGGTTGTAGAGCTATTCAGCAGCTTCCGAACAACGTCGAGTTTGTCTAGAATTTCCTATGTTAAGGTAGTTTTTGATCGAGACATAGAGAGGCGGTGTTGCATGGCGCTGACAGGCCTTGCTATGGCATGTACTGCACAAAACGCAACTAGCGGGTGTGAGTGACTACATCTTGCATTTTCTCCACAATTCTTGGGTCTGAAGACTTGCTTGTTTTGGCAGGTTGTAGAGCTATTCAGCAGCTTCCGAACAACGTCGAGTTTGTCTAGAATTTCCTATGTTAAGGTAGTTTTTGATCGAGACATAGAGAGGCGGTGTTGCATGGCGCTGACAGGCCTTGCTATGGCATGTACTGCACAAAACGCAACTAGCGGGTGTGAGTGACTACATCTTGCATTTTCTCCACAATTCTTGGGTCTGAAGACTTGCTTGTTTTGGCAGGTTGTAGAGCTATTCAGCAGCTTCCGAACAACGTCGAGTTTGTCTAGAATTTCCTATGTTAAGGTAGTTTTTGATCGAGACATAGAGAGGCGGTGTTGCATGGCGCTGACAGGCCTTGCTATGGCATGTACTGCACAAAACGCAACTAGCGGGTGTGAGTGACTACATCTTGCATTTTCTCCACAATTCTTGGGTCTGAAGACTTGCTTGTTTTGGCAGGTTGTAGAGCTATTCAGCAGCTTCCGAACAACGTCGAGTTTGTCTAGAATTTCCTATGTTAAGGTAGTTTTTGATCGAGACATAGAGAGGCGGTGTTGCATGGCGCTGACAGGCCTTGCTATGGCATGTACTGCACAAAACGCAACTAGCGGGTGTGAGTGACTACATCTTGCATTTTCTCCACAATTCTTGGGTCTGAAGACTTGCTTGTTTTGGCAGGTTGTAGAGCTATTCAGCAGCTTCCGAACAACGTCGAGTTTGTCTAGAATTTCCTATGTTAAGGTAGTTTTTGATCGAGACATAGAGAGGCGGTGTTGCATGGCGCTGACAGGCCTTGCTATGGCATGTACTGCACAAAACGCAACTAGCGGGTGTGAGTGACTACATCTTGCATTTTCTCCACAATTCTTGGGTCTGAAGACTTGCTTGTTTTGGCAGGTTGTAGAGCTATTCAGCAGCTTCCGAACAACGTCGAGTTTGTCTAGAATTTCCTATGTTAAGGTAGTTTTTGATCGAGACATAGAGAGGCGGTGTTGCATGGCGCTGACAGGCCTTGCTATGGCATGTACTGCACAAAACGCAACTAGCGGGTGTGAGTGACTACATCTTGCATTTTCTCCACAATTCTTGGGTCTGAAGACTTGCTTGTTTTGGCAGGTTGTAGAGCTATTCAGCAGCTTCCGAACAACGTCGAGTTTGTCTAGAATTTCCTATGTTAAGGTAGTTTTTGATCGAGACATAGAGAGGCGGTGTTGCATGGCGCTGACAGGCCTTGCTATGGCATGTACTGCACAAAACGCAACTAGCGGGTGTGAGTGACTACATCTTGCATTTTCTCCACAATTCTTGGGTCTGAAGACTTGCTTGTTTTGGCAGGTTGTAGAGCTATTCAGCAGCTTCCGAACAACGTCGAGTTTGTCTAGAATTTCCTATGTTAAGGTAGTTTTTGATCGAGACATAGAGAGGCGGTGTTGCATGGCGCTGACAGGCCTTGCTATGGCATGTACTGCACAAAACGCAACTAGCGGGTGTGAGTGACTACATCTTGCATTTTCTCCACAATTCTTGGGTCTGAAGACTTGCTTGTTTTGGCAGGTTGTAGAGCTATTCAGCAGCTTCCGAACAACGTCGAGTTTGTCTAGAATTTCCTATGTTAAGGTAGTTTTTGATCGAGACATAGAGAGGCGGTGTTGCATGGCGCTGACAGGCCTTGCTATGGCATGTACTGCACAAAACGCAACTAGCGGGTGTGAGTGACTACATCTTGCATTTTCTCCACAATTCTTGGGTCTGAAGACTTGCTTGTTTTGGCAGGTTGTAGAGCTATTCAGCAGCTTCCGAACAACGTCGAGTTTGTCTAGAATTTCCTATGTTAAGGTAGTTTTTGATCGAGACATAGAGAGGCGGTGTTGCATGGCGCTGACAGGCCTTGCTATGGCATGTACTGCACAAAACGCAACTAGCGGGTGTGAGTGACTACATCTTGCATTTTCTCCACAATTCTTGGGTCTGAAGACTTGCTTGTTTTGGCAGGTTGTAGAGCTATTCAGCAGCTTCCGAACAACGTCGAGTTTGTCTAGAATTTCCTATGTTAAGGTAGTTTTTGATCGAGACATAGAGAGGCGGTGTTGCATGGCGCTGACAGGCCTTGCTATGGCATGTACTGCACAAAACGCAACTAGCGGGTGTGAGTGACTACATCTTGCATTTTCTCCACAATTCTTGGGTCTGAAGACTTGCTTGTTTTGGCAGGTTGTAGAGCTATTCAGCAGCTTCCGAACAACGTCGAGTTTGTCTAGAATTTCCTATGTTAAGGTAGTTTTTGATCGAGACATAGAGAGGCGGTGTTGCATGGCGCTGACAGGCCTTGCTATGGCATGTACTGCACAAAACGCAACTAGCGGGTGTGAGTGACTACATCTTGCATTTTCTCCACAATTCTTGGGTCTGAAGACTTGCTTGTTTTGGCAGGTTGTAGAGCTATTCAGCAGCTTCCGAACAACGTCGAGTTTGTCTAGAATTTCCTATGTTAAGGTAGTTTTTGATCGAGACATAGAGAGGCGGTGTTGCATGGCGCTGACAGGCCTTGCTATGGCATGTACTGCACAAAACGCAACTAGCGGGTGTGAGTGACTACATCTTGCATTTTCTCCACAATTCTTGGGTCTGAAGACTTGCTTGTTTTGGCAGGTTGTAGAGCTATTCAGCAGCTTCCGAACAACGTCGAGTTTGTCTAGAATTTCCTATGTTAAGGTAGTTTTTGATCGAGACATAGAGAGGCGGTGTTGCATGGCGCTGACAGGCCTTGCTATGGCATGTACTGCACAAAACGCAACTAGCGGGTGTGAGTGACTACATCTTGCATTTTCTCCACAATTCTTGGGTCTGAAGACTTGCTTGTTTTGGCAGGTTGTAGAGCTATTCAGCAGCTTCCGAACAACGTCGAGTTTGTCTAGAATTTCCTATGTTAAGGTAGTTTTTGATCGAGACATAGAGAGGCGGTGTTGCATGGCGCTGACAGGCCTTGCTATGGCATGTACTGCACAAAACGCAACTAGCGGGTGTGAGTGACTACATCTTGCATTTTCTCCACAATTCTTGGGTCTGAAGACTTGCTTGTTTTGGCAGGTTGTAGAGCTATTCAGCAGCTTCCGAACAACGTCGAGTTTGTCTAGAATTTCCTATGTTAAGGTAGTTTTTGATCGAGACATAGAGAGGCGGTGTTGCATGGCGCTGACAGGCCTTGCTATGGCATGTACTGCACAAAACGCAACTAGCGGGTGTGAGTGACTACATCTTGCATTTTCTCCACAATTCTTGGGTCTGAAGACTTGCTTGTTTTGGCAGGTTGTAGAGCTATTCAGCAGCTTCCGAACAACGTCGAGTTTGTCTAGAATTTCCTATGTTAAGGTAGTTTTTGATCGAGACATAGAGAGGCGGTGTTGCATGGCGCTGACAGGCCTTGCTATGGCATGTACTGCACAAAACGCAACTAGCGGGTGTGAGTGACTACATCTTGCATTTTCTCCACAATTCTTGGGTCTGAAGACTTGCTTGTTTTGGCAGGTTGTAGAGCTATTCAGCAGCTTCCGAACAACGTCGAGTTTGTCTAGAATTTCCTATGTTAAGGTAGTTTTTGATCGAGACATAGAGAGGCGGTGTTGCATGGCGCTGACAGGCCTTGCTATGGCATGTACTGCACAAAACGCAACTAGCGGGTGTGAGTGACTACATCTTGCATTTTCTCCACAATTCTTGGGTCTGAAGACTTGCTTGTTTTGGCAGGTTGTAGAGCTATTCAGCAGCTTCCGAACAACGTCGAGTTTGTCTAGAATTTCCTATGTTAAGGTAGTTTTTGATCGAGACATAGAGAGGCGGTGTTGCATGGCGCTGACAGGCCTTGCTATGGCATGTACTGCACAAAACGCAACTAGCGGGTGTGAGTGACTACATCTTGCATTTTCTCCACAATTCTTGGGTCTGAAGACTTGCTTGTTTTGGCAGGTTGTAGAGCTATTCAGCAGCTTCCGAACAACGTCGAGTTTGTCTAGAATTTCCTATGTTAAGGTAGTTTTTGATCGAGACATAGAGAGGCGGTGTTGCATGGCGCTGACAGGCCTTGCTATGGCATGTACTGCACAAAACGCAACTAGCGGGTGTGAGTGACTACATCTTGCATTTTCTCCACAATTCTTGGGTCTGAAGACTTGCTTGTTTTGGCAGGTTGTAGAGCTATTCAGCAGCTTCCGAACAACGTCGAGTTTGTCTAGAATTTCCTATGTTAAGGTAGTTTTTGATCGAGACATAGAGAGGCGGTGTTGCATGGCGCTGACAGGCCTTGCTATGGCATGTACTGCACAAAACGCAACTAGCGGGTGTGAGTGACTACATCTTGCATTTTCTCCACAATTCTTGGGTCTGAAGACTTGCTTGTTTTGGCAGGTTGTAGAGCTATTCAGCAGCTTCCGAACAACGTCGAGTTTGTCTAGAATTTCCTATGTTAAGGTAGTTTTTGATCGAGACATAGAGAGGCGGTGTTGCATGGCGCTGACAGGCCTTGCTATGGCATGTACTGCACAAAACGCAACTAGCGGGTGTGAGTGACTACATCTTGCATTTTCTCCACAATTCTTGGGTCTGAAGACTTGCTTGTTTTGGCAGGTTGTAGAGCTATTCAGCAGCTTCCGAACAACGTCGAGTTTGTCTAGAATTTCCTATGTTAAGGTAGTTTTTGATCGAGACATAGAGAGGCGGTGTTGCATGGCGCTGACAGGCCTTGCTATGGCATGTACTGCACAAAACGCAACTAGCGGGTGTGAGTGACTACATCTTGCATTTTCTCCACAATTCTTGGGTCTGAAGACTTGCTTGTTTTGGCAGGTTGTAGAGCTATTCAGCAGCTTCCGAACAACGTCGAGTTTGTCTAGAATTTCCTATGTTAAGGTAGTTTTTGATCGAGACATAGAGAGGCGGTGTTGCATGGCGCTGACAGGCCTTGCTATGGCATGTACTGCACAAAACGCAACTAGCGGGTGTGAGTGACTACATCTTGCATTTTCTCCACAATTCTTGGGTCTGAAGACTTGCTTGTTTTGGCAGGTTGTAGAGCTATTCAGCAGCTTCCGAACAACGTCGAGTTTGTCTAGAATTTCCTATGTTAAGGTAGTTTTTGATCGAGACATAGAGAGGCGGTGTTGCATGGCGCTGACAGGCCTTGCTATGGCATGTACTGCACAAAACGCAACTAGCGGGTGTGAGTGACTACATCTTGCATTTTCTCCACAATTCTTGGGTCTGAAGACTTGCTTGTTTTGGCAGGTTGTAGAGCTATTCAGCAGCTTCCGAACAACGTCGAGTTTGTCTAGAATTTCCTATGTTAAGGTAGTTTTTGATCGAGACATAGAGAGGCGGTGTTGCATGGCGCTGACAGGCCTTGCTATGGCATGTACTGCACAAAACGCAACTAGCGGGTGTGAGTGACTACATCTTGCATTTTCTCCACAATTCTTGGGTCTGAAGACTTGCTTGTTTTGGCAGGTTGTAGAGCTATTCAGCAGCTTCCGAACAACGTCGAGTTTGTCTAGAATTTCCTATGTTAAGGTAGTTTTTGATCGAGACATAGAGAGGCGGTGTTGCATGGCGCTGACAGGCCTTGCTATGGCATGTACTGCACAAAACGCAACTAGCGGGTGTGAGTGACTACATCTTGCATTTTCTCCACAATTCTTGGGTCTGAAGACTTGCTTGTTTTGGCAGGTTGTAGAGCTATTCAGCAGCTTCCGAACAACGTCGAGTTTGTCTAGAATTTCCTATGTTAAGGTAGTTTTTGATCGAGACATAGAGAGGCGGTGTTGCATGGCGCTGACAGGCCTTGCTATGGCATGTACTGCACAAAACGCAACTAGCGGGTGTGAGTGACTACATCTTGCATTTTCTCCACAATTCTTGGGTCTGAAGACTTGCTTGTTTTGGCAGGTTGTAGAGCTATTCAGCAGCTTCCGAACAACGTCGAGTTTGTCTAGAATTTCCTATGTTAAGGTAGTTTTTGATCGAGACATAGAGAGGCGGTGTTGCATGGCGCTGACAGGCCTTGCTATGGCATGTACTGCACAAAACGCAACTAGCGGGTGTGAGTGACTACATCTTGCATTTTCTCCACAATTCTTGGGTCTGAAGACTTGCTTGTTTTGGCAGGTTGTAGAGCTATTCAGCAGCTTCCGAACAACGTCGAGTTTGTCTAGAATTTCCTATGTTAAGGTAGTTTTTGATCGAGACATAGAGAGGCGGTGTTGCATGGCGCTGACAGGCCTTGCTATGGCATGTACTGCACAAAACGCAACTAGCGGGTGTGAGTGACTACATCTTGCATTTTCTCCACAATTCTTGGGTCTGAAGACTTGCTTGTTTTGGCAGGTTGTAGAGCTATTCAGCAGCTTCCGAACAACGTCGAGTTTGTCTAGAATTTCCTATGTTAAGGTAGTTTTTGATCGAGACATAGAGAGGCGGTGTTGCATGGCGCTGACAGGCCTTGCTATGGCATGTACTGCACAAAACGCAACTAGCGGGTGTGAGTGACTACATCTTGCATTTTCTCCACAATTCTTGGGTCTGAAGACTTGCTTGTTTTGGCAGGTTGTAGAGCTATTCAGCAGCTTCCGAACAACGTCGAGTTTGTCTAGAATTTCCTATGTTAAGGTAGTTTTTGATCGAGACATAGAGAGGCGGTGTTGCATGGCGCTGACAGGCCTTGCTATGGCATGTACTGCACAAAACGCAACTAGCGGGTGTGAGTGACTACATCTTGCATTTTCTCCACAATTCTTGGGTCTGAAGACTTGCTTGTTTTGGCAGGTTGTAGAGCTATTCAGCAGCTTCCGAACAACGTCGAGTTTGTCTAGAATTTCCTATGTTAAGGTAGTTTTTGATCGAGACATAGAGAGGCGGTGTTGCATGGCGCTGACAGGCCTTGCTATGGCATGTACTGCACAAAACGCAACTAGCGGGTGTGAGTGACTACATCTTGCATTTTCTCCACAATTCTTGGGTCTGAAGACTTGCTTGTTTTGGCAGGTTGTAGAGCTATTCAGCAGCTTCCGAACAACGTCGAGTTTGTCTAGAATTTCCTATGTTAAGGTAGTTTTTGATCGAGACATAGAGAGGCGGTGTTGCATGGCGCTGACAGGCCTTGCTATGGCATGTACTGCACAAAACGCAACTAGCGGGTGTGAGTGACTACATCTTGCATTTTCTCCACAATTCTTGGGTCTGAAGACTTGCTTGTTTTGGCAGGTTGTAGAGCTATTCAGCAGCTTCCGAACAACGTCGAGTTTGTCTAGAATTTCCTATGTTAAGGTAGTTTTTGATCGAGACATAGAGAGGCGGTGTTGCATGGCGCTGACAGGCCTTGCTATGGCATGTACTGCACAAAACGCAACTAGCGGGTGTGAGTGACTACATCTTGCATTTTCTCCACAATTCTTGGGTCTGAAGACTTGCTTGTTTTGGCAGGTTGTAGAGCTATTCAGCAGCTTCCGAACAACGTCGAGTTTGTCTAGAATTTCCTATGTTAAGGTAGTTTTTGATCGAGACATAGAGAGGCGGTGTTGCATGGCGCTGACAGGCCTTGCTATGGCATGTACTGCACAAAACGCAACTAGCGGGTGTGAGTGACTACATCTTGCATTTTCTCCACAATTCTTGGGTCTGAAGACTTGCTTGTTTTGGCAGGTTGTAGAGCTATTCAGCAGCTTCCGAACAACGTCGAGTTTGTCTAGAATTTCCTATGTTAAGGTAGTTTTTGATCGAGACATAGAGAGGCGGTGTTGCATGGCGCTGACAGGCCTTGCTATGGCATGTACTGCACAAAACGCAACTAGCGGGTGTGAGTGACTACATCTTGCATTTTCTCCACAATTCTTGGGTCTGAAGACTTGCTTGTTTTGGCAGGTTGTAGAGCTATTCAGCAGCTTCCGAACAACGTCGAGTTTGTCTAGAATTTCCTATGTTAAGGTAGTTTTTGATCGAGACATAGAGAGGCGGTGTTGCATGGCGCTGACAGGCCTTGCTATGGCATGTACTGCACAAAACGCAACTAGCGGGTGTGAGTGACTACATCTTGCATTTTCTCCACAATTCTTGGGTCTGAAGACTTGCTTGTTTTGGCAGGTTGTAGAGCTATTCAGCAGCTTCCGAACAACGTCGAGTTTGTCTAGAATTTCCTATGTTAAGGTAGTTTTTGATCGAGACATAGAGAGGCGGTGTTGCATGGCGCTGACAGGCCTTGCTATGGCATGTACTGCACAAAACGCAACTAGCGGGTGTGAGTGACTACATCTTGCATTTTCTCCACAATTCTTGGGTCTGAAGACTTGCTTGTTTTGGCAGGTTGTAGAGCTATTCAGCAGCTTCCGAACAACGTCGAGTTTGTCTAGAATTTCCTATGTTAAGGTAGTTTTTGATCGAGACATAGAGAGGCGGTGTTGCATGGCGCTGACAGGCCTTGCTATGGCATGTACTGCACAAAACGCAACTAGCGGGTGTGAGTGACTACATCTTGCATTTTCTCCACAATTCTTGGGTCTGAAGACTTGCTTGTTTTGGCAGGTTGTAGAGCTATTCAGCAGCTTCCGAACAACGTCGAGTTTGTCTAGAATTTCCTATGTTAAGGTAGTTTTTGATCGAGACATAGAGAGGCGGTGTTGCATGGCGCTGACAGGCCTTGCTATGGCATGTACTGCACAAAACGCAACTAGCGGGTGTGAGTGACTACATCTTGCATTTTCTCCACAATTCTTGGGTCTGAAGACTTGCTTGTTTTGGCAGGTTGTAGAGCTATTCAGCAGCTTCCGAACAACGTCGAGTTTGTCTAGAATTTCCTATGTTAAGGTAGTTTTTGATCGAGACATAGAGAGGCGGTGTTGCATGGCGCTGACAGGCCTTGCTATGGCATGTACTGCACAAAACGCAACTAGCGGGTGTGAGTGACTACATCTTGCATTTTCTCCACAATTCTTGGGTCTGAAGACTTGCTTGTTTTGGCAGGTTGTAGAGCTATTCAGCAGCTTCCGAACAACGTCGAGTTTGTCTAGAATTTCCTATGTTAAGGTAGTTTTTGATCGAGACATAGAGAGGCGGTGTTGCATGGCGCTGACAGGCCTTGCTATGGCATGTACTGCACAAAACGCAACTAGCGGGTGTGAGTGACTACATCTTGCATTTTCTCCACAATTCTTGGGTCTGAAGACTTGCTTGTTTTGGCAGGTTGTAGAGCTATTCAGCAGCTTCCGAACAACGTCGAGTTTGTCTAGAATTTCCTATGTTAAGGTAGTTTTTGATCGAGACATAGAGAGGCGGTGTTGCATGGCGCTGACAGGCCTTGCTATGGCATGTACTGCACAAAACGCAACTAGCGGGTGTGAGTGACTACATCTTGCATTTTCTCCACAATTCTTGGGTCTGAAGACTTGCTTGTTTTGGCAGGTTGTAGAGCTATTCAGCAGCTTCCGAACAACGTCGAGTTTGTCTAGAATTTCCTATGTTAAGGTAGTTTTTGATCGAGACATAGAGAGGCGGTGTTGCATGGCGCTGACAGGCCTTGCTATGGCATGTACTGCACAAAACGCAACTAGCGGGTGTGAGTGACTACATCTTGCATTTTCTCCACAATTCTTGGGTCTGAAGACTTGCTTGTTTTGGCAGGTTGTAGAGCTATTCAGCAGCTTCCGAACAACGTCGAGTTTGTCTAGAATTTCCTATGTTAAGGTAGTTTTTGATCGAGACATAGAGAGGCGGTGTTGCATGGCGCTGACAGGCCTTGCTATGGCATGTACTGCACAAAACGCAACTAGCGGGTGTGAGTGACTACATCTTGCATTTTCTCCACAATTCTTGGGTCTGAAGACTTGCTTGTTTTGGCAGGTTGTAGAGCTATTCAGCAGCTTCCGAACAACGTCGAGTTTGTCTAGAATTTCCTATGTTAAGGTAGTTTTTGATCGAGACATAGAGAGGCGGTGTTGCATGGCGCTGACAGGCCTTGCTATGGCATGTACTGCACAAAACGCAACTAGCGGGTGTGAGTGACTACATCTTGCATTTTCTCCACAATTCTTGGGTCTGAAGACTTGCTTGTTTTGGCAGGTTGTAGAGCTATTCAGCAGCTTCCGAACAACGTCGAGTTTGTCTAGAATTTCCTATGTTAAGGTAGTTTTTGATCGAGACATAGAGAGGCGGTGTTGCATGGCGCTGACAGGCCTTGCTATGGCATGTACTGCACAAAACGCAACTAGCGGGTGTGAGTGACTACATCTTGCATTTTCTCCACAATTCTTGGGTCTGAAGACTTGCTTGTTTTGGCAGGTTGTAGAGCTATTCAGCAGCTTCCGAACAACGTCGAGTTTGTCTAGAATTTCCTATGTTAAGGTAGTTTTTGATCGAGACATAGAGAGGCGGTGTTGCATGGCGCTGACAGGCCTTGCTATGGCATGTACTGCACAAAACGCAACTAGCGGGTGTGAGTGACTACATCTTGCATTTTCTCCACAATTCTTGGGTCTGAAGACTTGCTTGTTTTGGCAGGTTGTAGAGCTATTCAGCAGCTTCCGAACAACGTCGAGTTTGTCTAGAATTTCCTATGTTAAGGTAGTTTTTGATCGAGACATAGAGAGGCGGTGTTGCATGGCGCTGACAGGCCTTGCTATGGCATGTACTGCACAAAACGCAACTAGCGGGTGTGAGTGACTACATCTTGCATTTTCTCCACAATTCTTGGGTCTGAAGACTTGCTTGTTTTGGCAGGTTGTAGAGCTATTCAGCAGCTTCCGAACAACGTCGAGTTTGTCTAGAATTTCCTATGTTAAGGTAGTTTTTGATCGAGACATAGAGAGGCGGTGTTGCATGGCGCTGACAGGCCTTGCTATGGCATGTACTGCACAAAACGCAACTAGCGGGTGTGAGTGACTACATCTTGCATTTTCTCCACAATTCTTGGGTCTGAAGACTTGCTTGTTTTGGCAGGTTGTAGAGCTATTCAGCAGCTTCCGAACAACGTCGAGTTTGTCTAGAATTTCCTATGTTAAGGTAGTTTTTGATCGAGACATAGAGAGGCGGTGTTGCATGGCGCTGACAGGCCTTGCTATGGCATGTACTGCACAAAACGCAACTAGCGGGTGTGAGTGACTACATCTTGCATTTTCTCCACAATTCTTGGGTCTGAAGACTTGCTTGTTTTGGCAGGTTGTAGAGCTATTCAGCAGCTTCCGAACAACGTCGAGTTTGTCTAGAATTTCCTATGTTAAGGTAGTTTTTGATCGAGACATAGAGAGGCGGTGTTGCATGGCGCTGACAGGCCTTGCTATGGCATGTACTGCACAAAACGCAACTAGCGGGTGTGAGTGACTACATCTTGCATTTTCTCCACAATTCTTGGGTCTGAAGACTTGCTTGTTTTGGCAGGTTGTAGAGCTATTCAGCAGCTTCCGAACAACGTCGAGTTTGTCTAGAATTTCCTATGTTAAGGTAGTTTTTGATCGAGACATAGAGAGGCGGTGTTGCATGGCGCTGACAGGCCTTGCTATGGCATGTACTGCACAAAACGCAACTAGCGGGTGTGAGTGACTACATCTTGCATTTTCTCCACAATTCTTGGGTCTGAAGACTTGCTTGTTTTGGCAGGTTGTAGAGCTATTCAGCAGCTTCCGAACAACGTCGAGTTTGTCTAGAATTTCCTATGTTAAGGTAGTTTTTGATCGAGACATAGAGAGGCGGTGTTGCATGGCGCTGACAGGCCTTGCTATGGCATGTACTGCACAAAACGCAACTAGCGGGTGTGAGTGACTACATCTTGCATTTTCTCCACAATTCTTGGGTCTGAAGACTTGCTTGTTTTGGCAGGTTGTAGAGCTATTCAGCAGCTTCCGAACAACGTCGAGTTTGTCTAGAATTTCCTATGTTAAGGTAGTTTTTGATCGAGACATAGAGAGGCGGTGTTGCATGGCGCTGACAGGCCTTGCTATGGCATGTACTGCACAAAACGCAACTAGCGGGTGTGAGTGACTACATCTTGCATTTTCTCCACAATTCTTGGGTCTGAAGACTTGCTTGTTTTGGCAGGTTGTAGAGCTATTCAGCAGCTTCCGAACAACGTCGAGTTTGTCTAGAATTTCCTATGTTAAGGTAGTTTTTGATCGAGACATAGAGAGGCGGTGTTGCATGGCGCTGACAGGCCTTGCTATGGCATGTACTGCACAAAACGCAACTAGCGGGTGTGAGTGACTACATCTTGCATTTTCTCCACAATTCTTGGGTCTGAAGACTTGCTTGTTTTGGCAGGTTGTAGAGCTATTCAGCAGCTTCCGAACAACGTCGAGTTTGTCTAGAATTTCCTATGTTAAGGTAGTTTTTGATCGAGACATAGAGAGGCGGTGTTGCATGGCGCTGACAGGCCTTGCTATGGCATGTACTGCACAAAACGCAACTAGCGGGTGTGAGTGACTACATCTTGCATTTTCTCCACAATTCTTGGGTCTGAAGACTTGCTTGTTTTGGCAGGTTGTAGAGCTATTCAGCAGCTTCCGAACAACGTCGAGTTTGTCTAGAATTTCCTATGTTAAGGTAGTTTTTGATCGAGACATAGAGAGGCGGTGTTGCATGGCGCTGACAGGCCTTGCTATGGCATGTACTGCACAAAACGCAACTAGCGGGTGTGAGTGACTACATCTTGCATTTTCTCCACAATTCTTGGGTCTGAAGACTTGCTTGTTTTGGCAGGTTGTAGAGCTATTCAGCAGCTTCCGAACAACGTCGAGTTTGTCTAGAATTTCCTATGTTAAGGTAGTTTTTGATCGAGACATAGAGAGGCGGTGTTGCATGGCGCTGACAGGCCTTGCTATGGCATGTACTGCACAAAACGCAACTAGCGGGTGTGAGTGACTACATCTTGCATTTTCTCCACAATTCTTGGGTCTGAAGACTTGCTTGTTTTGGCAGGTTGTAGAGCTATTCAGCAGCTTCCGAACAACGTCGAGTTTGTCTAGAATTTCCTATGTTAAGGTAGTTTTTGATCGAGACATAGAGAGGCGGTGTTGCATGGCGCTGACAGGCCTTGCTATGGCATGTACTGCACAAAACGCAACTAGCGGGTGTGAGTGACTACATCTTGCATTTTCTCCACAATTCTTGGGTCTGAAGACTTGCTTGTTTTGGCAGGTTGTAGAGCTATTCAGCAGCTTCCGAACAACGTCGAGTTTGTCTAGAATTTCCTATGTTAAGGTAGTTTTTGATCGAGACATAGAGAGGCGGTGTTGCATGGCGCTGACAGGCCTTGCTATGGCATGTACTGCACAAAACGCAACTAGCGGGTGTGAGTGACTACATCTTGCATTTTCTCCACAATTCTTGGGTCTGAAGACTTGCTTGTTTTGGCAGGTTGTAGAGCTATTCAGCAGCTTCCGAACAACGTCGAGTTTGTCTAGAATTTCCTATGTTAAGGTAGTTTTTGATCGAGACATAGAGAGGCGGTGTTGCATGGCGCTGACAGGCCTTGCTATGGCATGTACTGCACAAAACGCAACTAGCGGGTGTGAGTGACTACATCTTGCATTTTCTCCACAATTCTTGGGTCTGAAGACTTGCTTGTTTTGGCAGGTTGTAGAGCTATTCAGCAGCTTCCGAACAACGTCGAGTTTGTCTAGAATTTCCTATGTTAAGGTAGTTTTTGATCGAGACATAGAGAGGCGGTGTTGCATGGCGCTGACAGGCCTTGCTATGGCATGTACTGCACAAAACGCAACTAGCGGGTGTGAGTGACTACATCTTGCATTTTCTCCACAATTCTTGGGTCTGAAGACTTGCTTGTTTTGGCAGGTTGTAGAGCTATTCAGCAGCTTCCGAACAACGTCGAGTTTGTCTAGAATTTCCTATGTTAAGGTAGTTTTTGATCGAGACATAGAGAGGCGGTGTTGCATGGCGCTGACAGGCCTTGCTATGGCATGTACTGCACAAAACGCAACTAGCGGGTGTGAGTGACTACATCTTGCATTTTCTCCACAATTCTTGGGTCTGAAGACTTGCTTGTTTTGGCAGGTTGTAGAGCTATTCAGCAGCTTCCGAACAACGTCGAGTTTGTCTAGAATTTCCTATGTTAAGGTAGTTTTTGATCGAGACATAGAGAGGCGGTGTTGCATGGCGCTGACAGGCCTTGCTATGGCATGTACTGCACAAAACGCAACTAGCGGGTGTGAGTGACTACATCTTGCATTTTCTCCACAATTCTTGGGTCTGAAGACTTGCTTGTTTTGGCAGGTTGTAGAGCTATTCAGCAGCTTCCGAACAACGTCGAGTTTGTCTAGAATTTCCTATGTTAAGGTAGTTTTTGATCGAGACATAGAGAGGCGGTGTTGCATGGCGCTGACAGGCCTTGCTATGGCATGTACTGCACAAAACGCAACTAGCGGGTGTGAGTGACTACATCTTGCATTTTCTCCACAATTCTTGGGTCTGAAGACTTGCTTGTTTTGGCAGGTTGTAGAGCTATTCAGCAGCTTCCGAACAACGTCGAGTTTGTCTAGAATTTCCTATGTTAAGGTAGTTTTTGATCGAGACATAGAGAGGCGGTGTTGCATGGCGCTGACAGGCCTTGCTATGGCATGTACTGCACAAAACGCAACTAGCGGGTGTGAGTGACTACATCTTGCATTTTCTCCACAATTCTTGGGTCTGAAGACTTGCTTGTTTTGGCAGGTTGTAGAGCTATTCAGCAGCTTCCGAACAACGTCGAGTTTGTCTAGAATTTCCTATGTTAAGGTAGTTTTTGATCGAGACATAGAGAGGCGGTGTTGCATGGCGCTGACAGGCCTTGCTATGGCATGTACTGCACAAAACGCAACTAGCGGGTGTGAGTGACTACATCTTGCATTTTCTCCACAATTCTTGGGTCTGAAGACTTGCTTGTTTTGGCAGGTTGTAGAGCTATTCAGCAGCTTCCGAACAACGTCGAGTTTGTCTAGAATTTCCTATGTTAAGGTAGTTTTTGATCGAGACATAGAGAGGCGGTGTTGCATGGCGCTGACAGGCCTTGCTATGGCATGTACTGCACAAAACGCAACTAGCGGGTGTGAGTGACTACATCTTGCATTTTCTCCACAATTCTTGGGTCTGAAGACTTGCTTGTTTTGGCAGGTTGTAGAGCTATTCAGCAGCTTCCGAACAACGTCGAGTTTGTCTAGAATTTCCTATGTTAAGGTAGTTTTTGATCGAGACATAGAGAGGCGGTGTTGCATGGCGCTGACAGGCCTTGCTATGGCATGTACTGCACAAAACGCAACTAGCGGGTGTGAGTGACTACATCTTGCATTTTCTCCACAATTCTTGGGTCTGAAGACTTGCTTGTTTTGGCAGGTTGTAGAGCTATTCAGCAGCTTCCGAACAACGTCGAGTTTGTCTAGAATTTCCTATGTTAAGGTAGTTTTTGATCGAGACATAGAGAGGCGGTGTTGCATGGCGCTGACAGGCCTTGCTATGGCATGTACTGCACAAAACGCAACTAGCGGGTGTGAGTGACTACATCTTGCATTTTCTCCACAATTCTTGGGTCTGAAGACTTGCTTGTTTTGGCAGGTTGTAGAGCTATTCAGCAGCTTCCGAACAACGTCGAGTTTGTCTAGAATTTCCTATGTTAAGGTAGTTTTTGATCGAGACATAGAGAGGCGGTGTTGCATGGCGCTGACAGGCCTTGCTATGGCATGTACTGCACAAAACGCAACTAGCGGGTGTGAGTGACTACATCTTGCATTTTCTCCACAATTCTTGGGTCTGAAGACTTGCTTGTTTTGGCAGGTTGTAGAGCTATTCAGCAGCTTCCGAACAACGTCGAGTTTGTCTAGAATTTCCTATGTTAAGGTAGTTTTTGATCGAGACATAGAGAGGCGGTGTTGCATGGCGCTGACAGGCCTTGCTATGGCATGTACTGCACAAAACGCAACTAGCGGGTGTGAGTGACTACATCTTGCATTTTCTCCACAATTCTTGGGTCTGAAGACTTGCTTGTTTTGGCAGGTTGTAGAGCTATTCAGCAGCTTCCGAACAACGTCGAGTTTGTCTAGAATTTCCTATGTTAAGGTAGTTTTTGATCGAGACATAGAGAGGCGGTGTTGCATGGCGCTGACAGGCCTTGCTATGGCATGTACTGCACAAAACGCAACTAGCGGGTGTGAGTGACTACATCTTGCATTTTCTCCACAATTCTTGGGTCTGAAGACTTGCTTGTTTTGGCAGGTTGTAGAGCTATTCAGCAGCTTCCGAACAACGTCGAGTTTGTCTAGAATTTCCTATGTTAAGGTAGTTTTTGATCGAGACATAGAGAGGCGGTGTTGCATGGCGCTGTGTTACAACTGATAATGTAGTAACCAACCGATAACGTATCACCAACCGATAATGTATCACAAATTGACCGATATTGTATCACTAACCGATAATGTACCAAAAATTGACTGATAGTGTAGTAAAATTTGTATCCGATAATGTATCACGTGTCGACGGATAATGTAACTACAAAATAACTGTATCCGATAATGTATCACCACAGAACGGTTACTGTATCAACCAATAGTGTATCAAAAATCAACCGATAATGTATCAGTATTGGGAAAAGGTGGAAATATTGCAAATTAATTAAAGTATATAGTATAAGTGCCTTTACTATGATAAGTCCCCACTCGAGAAAGTTTATCATTAAGAATATATTTTTTTGAATTTTGGAGGTAGGGTGTTGCTCTGGTTTGGAGACGCTCTACTTCCACGTGGGCCTAGGCTAGTGGCGTATCCAGCTTTTGATGTCAAGGGGGGGGGGGGGGTAACCGCACTCGCACAAATCGCACCGAAATGTGGACAAGTTCTTTTCTCCGGACACTTGGCCTCCATATGGGCTCCATGTTGCGACACAAGAGGGCGCGTTTTACCACTACGGGACCATTGATCTCCGTATGGAGATCAATGGACGGGACACAGCATGTGCGTACTGTACTGGTTCGCGCGCAAAGTTGCACACCACTTCCAGAATGTGCCAGAATGTGGATATTAGCACTTGAACAGCGTCTTCGCAAGAGCGTCAGGCAACTTCGGCGCGCGCATACGTTCAATTTAACTTGCGATGGTCTCCCAGACTATTTCCTCCCCCAATAACTTTGCACATTCAAAATACGCGCTGTGCGTGAACCGGGAACACATACGAGTGGCGAGGCATGTGTATAGCAAAACTACCGTCTGAAATGATCATGAAACTTGAGCTGTCACAAAAGATACAATGTAACAAGTTTACCGGATTTAGGCGGCAATCTTCGAAGATAGTGTAGATGCGATCAAGCTTCATGGGTCCCTTGTCGACCCCAGTCGATTTTTTTCTTACAGATTTGAAAAGGGCACAATCACAGCATTACTGCTCATTTAGTGGGGGGATGAGGGGGGGGGGGGTGAGGGGGAATGAGGGGGAGGGGGTCGATGAGGGGCGGGGGGGGGGGGGTCGTGCCATATTTTCAACGGGGAGCGCTGATAAAATCCTACAATCATGTACACAATATTACTGTACCGTACAAATAATGCCCCGGCTTTTTTAGGGGGGGGGGGGCACCGTTCGCATGTGACGTCATTTGTTATTTACCCACTGACTTCAGTTTGTTCAACCCACACAGTTTGGAGTCCAAACGTCACGAGCCTGCCGCTTCCTTGAGGCCAACACAGGCGCAGATCCAGGGGGGGGGGCAGCTGTGTCCCAAAACAAATTGCATACAAATTCCCCTCCCTCTGCTGTGACACCCCCCCCCCCAAAAAAAAAATAATAATGTCCGCCTTTTCAAAATATGAACGGAGGCAGCTTAGATAGGGGGTATTTTTGTGTACACCTTTTCCCCATACTGACACATTATCGGTTGATTTTTGATACATTATCGGTTGATACAGTATCCGTTCCGTGGTGATACATTATCGGATACAGTTATTTTGTAGTTACATTATCCGTCGACACGTGATACATTATCGGATATAAATTTTACTACACTATTAGTCAATTTTTGGTACATTATCGGTTAGTGATACAATATCGGTCAATTTGTGATACATTATCGGTTGGTGATACGTTATCCGTTGGTTACTACATTATCAGTTGTAACAAGGGTTTTGCCAGTCGAACGGGTATGAAAAGTCTCCTCCGTGCCCTTGATTGACTGTTGAAAATCAAATTACAAGTTGGCGTTCTTCGAATGTAGATGATCACAGCACCCTTTAAGGAATTGGTGGAGAACAGATAGTCAATACGCCAGCATCTCTAGTTGAGAACCGTGTTAACCTCGACTTTATTCCACAACAACTTCATTTTGTTGTAATATGCAGTGAGTTAACCGAACTTGGTTGAACAGTGAACTGGAGAAAACGGAACTGGAACGAACCAAATTTGTACTAGAACGTATCCCTAATACTGACGGGGTCTACCCGATGTTCCACAGTCCCTATGTTCCCCAGTGTTTCGGGTTAGGGTGAGGGACAGGGTTAGGGACAGGGTTAGGGTTGGGGTTACATGATATATGAATGGAGTCACTGTGGGAACATAGGGACTGGGGAACATTATAGGACTGGGAAACATAGGGACTGGGGAACATTATAGGACTGGGGAACATAGGGACTTGGGAACATAGGGACTGTGGAACATAGAGACTGGGGAACATTATAGGACTGGGGAACATAGGGACCAGGGAACATAGGACTGTGGAACATAGAGACTGGGGAACATTATAGGACTGGGGAACATAGGGACCTGGGAACATATACGACTGGATAACATAAGGATGGGGAACATTATAGGATGGGGAACAAAGGGACTTAGGAACATAGGGACTGGGGAACATTATAGGTCTGGGGAATATAGGGACTTTGGAACATATAGGACTGGAGAACATTAGGATGGGGAACATTATATGACTGGGGAACAAAGGGACTTGGGAACATATAGGACTATGGAACATAGGGACTGGGGAACATTATAGCACTGGGGAACAAAGGGATTGTGGAACATAAAGGACTGGGGAAGATAAGGACTGGGGAACATAGGGACTTGGGAAGATATAGGACTGGGGAACATAGGGACTGGGGAACGTTATAGGATTGTGGAACATTGGGGCTTGGGAACATATAGGACTGTGGAGCATAGGGTCTGGGGAACATATAGGACTGGGGAACATAGGGACTGGGGAACATTATATGACTGGGGAACATAGGGACTTGGAAACATATAGGACTGGGGAACATATAGGACTGGGGAAAATAGGGATCAGTGCACAAAGTTGTGCACCCATACTAACTATTACTCGTACTGCAGGATTTCTGAATACTGACCGACTGACTGGTTGAAGAACTACTCATGGGGACAGTACTTGTATACTGTGGAAACAAACTGTAGGCCTACATGAAGTTGAATCAAGAAACACTTAAGAAGGGAAAAGTTGGTCCTGCATCTTGGTTGCCTGGATTCCCTGATATATAAACATGACTATGATTGAGTGATAACACCTTAGAACAATGATCTAACTTCTGCTGTACTGAGCAACTGCCAAACATGTCAAATGACCAATGAGTCTTAGAATGTAAAGGTAATAACCTGTGTGCAGCACGGTCATAATGCTCTGTATAAAACAATACGCCCAGTGTGGGTGTAAGTAAAAGCCATGAGCGATGCATTTACGTGTAGGGCTCAATCAGGAGGATTAATAAATTATACACGGTGGTGACAATTGCTGTCATACGTGGGTTGCCTTCTTTTTGCAGGCCATCCTGCAGCAACAATCATTGTGGAAAAAAATGCTCGAAAATAGCGTTGATATTTAAGGAGAGATAATTAACCAAAAAGTAAGATGAATTGAGAATTAACCAATGATTATTTAAACGCTGCAGAGTAGCCTCATTTTTAATGCACAGAATTGTGATGTGTTTTCTTTTCTATGGAAGGGGATCGGTGAAGTAATGGCTGACATTTAGATTTCGTAAATTACTGGTGCCAAAGTAGCTCAATGTTTCCCATGGCCCCGGTCAACGTTTCGAATTTGCAAAACCATTATACTGGCCAAAATATGGCCCTTAAAGTTGACATTTAAATGCATGTCAAAACAAACAAATGCATGTAGTTTACCATAAGGAGATCATAAGTCATTAAACTCATTAAATGTTAAGCACTGACGCCAAGGCAAAACTGATGTATAAGCTTTGCTCTTTTTTTTTAAGTAAAAACCCACCATTGAAAAAAAATATACCTCTGCGTTATTTTGTAATTTAGCAACCATTTAATGACGACCATTTAAACTAAATGTATAGGCCATTTAATAAAAAAAAAGGTAGCTATTCAACAATAACTCCACAAAAAAAATGTTTTCTTCGTTGAGAAATGTTTTTAATACTGAACTTAATTTAGCATCAAAAGTTTCATAAGAAACTGAGCGTGGTCCGTGACCACATTTATTCTGTTCGGGATCCTGTCACAATATCATAATGTTGTTTTTAAGGGGTTAACATTCCCAAAAGTTGTCACCTGAATTCCGCCGCCGCAACCCTATCAGTACCCTTACACTTTTTTCACTCGATTCCATTACCAAAAGTGTCATGATGCATGTTGTGTCATCTTGTGCCAATAAATGTGATGGTTCGGTTTTTCTACAACAGCTAGCGCCGCGGTGTACGTCCGTGAAACGCCGCTATACCCAACATCGCGGGATCCACGGAAATTTTTTGTAATAGCGATCGTTGGGTAAACCGATTTGAAGCTGTTAGTGCTCCGGTACTCACTTTTCAATTAAAAGGCCCCTGCAGAACTACACACTGCATGCCCTGGTAGTTACTGAGAGACGACTTTGAACACATGTCGACTATTGAATTGTGTAACTACACAGTTTTTTTAGCTTACTACCTGTAACAATGTGTGGCTAAATTTTCCCTTCTATTTCTTTGGGAAATAATAACAACTTGCCGCTTTTGTGGGCATTTTTCAATAACAATGTTCGGTACGCTTTGTACACAAAAATCGGTAGCCAAGGACGATATTCGGTAGAGCCGAATATTCGGTATAGCGGTAATCGGTATAGCGATGTTCCACTGTACTACAGGGTGAGTTAAAAAGCGGAACCCAAACTCCTCAAATTATATTTTATTTTTTAAAAAAAAATTGTAGCACCAAACATAATAATGACGGGAAAGCCAATTTCATAAGCTACTTTTAGATTAAAAAAAATACTGAAATCGATACCATTTCAGCAGATTGCATTAATATTCATTCTAAGAATTATTATTCATAACGGATATGTCATTGTCTTTTAACGAAAACCTACATCCACCGCTACGTAAAATATAATTACAAACATTACATTACATGTAATAGTATACAAATATTACTTACGTATATACATAAGTAAGTAGTAAGATTTTTACAATTAAATACAACTTATAATGACTTCCATGCATGTACATTATTAGTTAACTAATATTTCAGGTAGGTTTGCAGTAAATGCCTTTTTTTTCTTTTGAAGTCTTGTTCTATTCGTTTGATGGAGATCAGTTAGAGACGGTGTTGTAGTCGTTGAAGTTGGGATTGATCACAAGTCGTCACAAGTTTATCACAAGTCCATCAAAGGTCCATCACAAGTCCATCACAACTCATCAAGTACCAAGGGGACCGTATACCTCATGTCCGTCGGACTAATGAGGCATAAATTCCGCCTCATGGGTCCGACACCTCATTAGTCCGACAGTAGGCAAACGCTGTTTTGGACTTATGAGGTGTCGGATCAGCTATGAGGCGTCAGACTTATGCGGCGTCAAACCTATGAGGCGGAATAAATACATGTTATGCCTCATAAGTCCGACGCCTCATTAGTCCGACGCCTCATAAGTCCGACAACGGACAAACGCTGTTTCGGACTTAGGAGGCGCGGACCTATGAGGCGTCGGACTTATGAGCGGACCACGCACATAATATACACATAAGCTATTCAAATGAATAGTTACTGTGACAAAAACCTGTTGGTAACTGCCCATATCAGTTACTTGTAACTGGACAAGTGAGTTGATTGGGATTGATCTGTGACAGGATAGTGATGTGATTGTGATCCACGACAAGTACCTCGACAACAGCAACACTGGTGAGAGTCACTCGGCCTAGAACAGGCCAGGATACTGCAGAATGTCGCGGATATATTTGCCCGTTTCCATCGTCTGGCCGCAGGACTGTGTAAATAACGTCAGATAAAACAAAACAATATATTATTCACATTTACTGTACGTCTATAGTCGACACGATTCATATAGTGTTCGGTTTTCCTTAAACTGTGGCCAATGTCTTTTATCCCCCACAGTATATCTTGAAACTATAGTGTAGGTCTTACCAACGTTTAGCGTTGTTGAGTACGAGTAATCATTGTCTTCTCTTTAGCAGAACGTGAGTAACGGATTCGACTCCCTTTGGGTTCCAAATGTAGAACCGGCATGGTAATCATGAACTTCACGATAACAACAACAACTACCACAACAACCACAACAACCACGACATTAACCACCACTGCTACCAAAATGCAAAAGGGTACATCCATGAATGTAAGAAATACACTTTCCGAGTTATAAAGAGTAAAAATATAAAGGGGCCAGATTAACATTGAAAATCATCGTACTCTGGTCATGATCAATTTTGATGCATGTTGATAAACAACTTCTTAAATGGCGATTACAAATTCTTACCAAATTACAGGATGGAACGAGTTCGCAACATGATCGCTTTTCAATTTGTTTTCAATTTTACCTTTTGCGCAGTACAATAATCGTAAATTTACACAACTCTGGAATCCATGGTATCTGTGGTTAGATACAAATCTACAGTTTGCTAATAATGTATACTTTTAACAATAGTGTGAGGTCACAAAAAATAGTTTACAAACTAGAAAGCACTCAGAGAGAGCAAACCTCCGCAAAGGCTGAAAAATTACCCGCCATATTGCCAGTATACCCAAAGGAAATACTGGCCTTGCATCCTATTCCTTAAGGTACACACATGGAGGGCTTCGTTCATCATATGCGGGAAAACGACTACATTGATTTGCACAACACGACGTCACAGCTTTGGGGTCACGCTTCTAAGATTCAATAAGGCTGTCACTGTAAGACGTTGTATGTGTGCATATGGGCTCCATTTTCATCAAGAAAATGTTTTTGGAATGACACTGGAAGTAAGTACTGAACACATACGTGATAGTTAAATTTGGGAATGTAAGTGGAAGGTCTCCAACAGGGTATCTCAAAATACGTCAAAATTATTGACTTTGAGCCCGCAGATTGAAAGCGCAGATTCGGATCACTCTCAAAATGTAATAGATCCAGACCCAGATCCAGATCACTTCCAAAATGTATTAAATCCAGACCCGGAAGTGCATCACTTCCAAAATGTAAAAGATCATGACCCACATCCAGATCACATAAAAAAATGTAATAGATCCAGACCCAGATCGCATCACTTCCGAAATGTAAGAGATTCAGACCAAATCCAGATCACTTCCAAAAGGTAATAAATCCAGATCACTTCCAAAATGCAATAGATCCAGACCCAGATCCAGATCACTTCCAAAATGTAATAGATCCAGACCCAGATCTGCATCACTTCCAAAATGTAATAGATCCAGACCCAGATCCAGATCACTTCCAAAATGTAATAGATCCAGACCCAGATCCGCATCACTTCAAAAACCAATCGATTTGTACTTGTACCAAAACCCCACCCCTAATGCACTTTTCATGAAAATCCGTCCATACTGTTTGGGTTATCTTGTAACGGACAAACCAAACAAAACCTCATTGGCGGAGGTACTAAGAGAGTTACCAGTACACTATGGGACTTTGAGTCTTACCTGGGGACAATAAGACGGCACGGTGAAATACTTGGACGGATCGGAGATGCCTTTGGTGTAGTTGGCGAATCCGACTGTCACAAGAGTGGGGACTATAAAAGTAAAGAACAAAGTACATGTTGATTTATAGGTGATATATTTGCTCAGGGGTTCTAGAACTCAGCCCTGAGGTCTTTTAAGGTATCATACAGAGCTACAAATGGAAGCAGTACAAGCAGCGCAAGAATAAACCCAATCATTGCAACATTTCGTGAGGCATTTTTGTTATCACAAGGTAGCATAAATGTATCATCCATAAATATCTAACACAGTTTACATATTCATATTGGTCGATAGCCGGTCACGGGTGTAATCTTAAACCAAGTTTAAACACCGCCGGGAAGTGTTTAAAGTCGACCAGTAAATGAAGTGGCGCCTGAATCAGGACAATAAATATTTGCCTTGAGAAGCTCTCGGCTCGGGCGCCTAACCGGTTCTAACCAAGACGTTTATAGCTGCTCTTACTTATTTTAAGACTTTAACATGCATGAAAAGATTACCATGTGTTACAACTGATAACGTAGTAACCAACGTATAACGTATCACTAACCGATAATGTATCACAAATTGACCGATATTGTATCACTAACCGATAATGTAGCAACAATTGACTGACAGTGTAGTAAAATTTGTATCCGATAATGTATCATGTGTCGACGGATAATGTAACTACAAATTAACTGTATCCGATAATGTATCACCACGGAACGGATACTGTATCAACTGATAATGTATCAAAAATCAACCGATAATGTATCAGTATATTTGGAAAAGGTGGAAATATTGCAAATTAATTAAAGTCTAATAAGTGCCTTTACTATGATGAGTCCCCACTCGGGAAAGTTTATCATTATTTTTTTTTTTTTGAATTTTGGAGGGAGTTGCTCTTGTTTGGAGATGCTCTACTTCAAAGTGGGCCTAGGCTAGTGGCGTATCCAGCTTTTGATGTCGGGGGGAACCGCACTCGCACATCCGCGCCGAAATTAATGTGGACAAGTTCTTTTCTCCGGACACTTGGCCTCCGTATGGGCTCCGTGCTCCAACCAAGAGGGCGCGTTTTACCACTTCTGAGAGCACCATGGTCGTACGGGACCATTGATCTCCGTATGGAGATCAATGGACGGGACACAGCATGTGCGTACTGTAGTGTACTGATTCACGCGCAAAGTTCCACACCACTTCCAGTTCCAGAATGTGCCAAGGCTATTAGCCGCAGTATCTGCGCATGATCGTCAGGCAACGTCAGCGCGTTGGTCCAGTCAGTTGCCGTGTCACACGCAGCTCCTCTATTTTCTCGTCCACACAACTAATAGCAACGCTAGGCCAGCAAACGACGGCCGTAAAAAGGGCTTCAGAAAATGCGCCATTTTCATGGCAAACCATAACCGATCCAAACAAACAAAGTTGTTTTAAGTAGTTAAAGACCTACTTCGTACATCTATCAAGGTATTTTTTTTTCTAAAAAAAGGGATTTCGATGCATTTTGACGATATTATTTCACGGACAAATCGACTAAAAATTAGATCATGAAATTTCCGAGGTTTTTTTCGAGAACGACGAAAGTCTCCCAAATGTCGAGGTAATCAAACGAACGAGTGAACCTTCATCTACAAAAAATTGTGTGAACGTGATGTCGTTAATATTTTAAGAATTCGATGTACACCTAATGTTTCCACCAGCGTCCATTTTTTACAACGCGAAAAGATCGTCGCCATTGTAAAGCATAGAGCGAGGAACCCAAACACGGTGTGACCTTGTGACCCATACGCCTACTGATTGGTCGAGCTCCAGTATGGGCCTGCTTAATATTCATAAGTCATTCATTGCGCGTTCGCACGTGCTATTCACAACGTTTTCAGGCCAGCGTACATTTTGTATGTCGGCGTACTTACATTCGTTTACACGCGTACATGTGATTGAAAATCATGAAATCTCGCAAAAGTCTTCTTATTTTTCAACCGGCGATTTGGAGCAAACATTAGATGTCTCCTGCACGTGTTTCATATGAAAATGAAGCGTATAATTTCCTCTATCTACTTAGCCTTGCCATTTGTTTTGCATTGTAAAGCTAAGAGCGAGGAACCCAAACACGGTGTGACCTTGTGACCCATACGCCTACTGATTGGTCGAGCTCCAGTATGGGCCTGCTTAATATTCATAAGTCATTCATTGCGCGTTCGCACGTGCTATTCACAACGTTTTCATTAGATGTCTCCTGCACGTGTTTCACATGAAAATGAAACGTATACTTTCCTCTATCTACTTAGCCTTGCCATTTGTTTCGGCCGTTTTTAAGAATCTAATGTACACCTAAAAACTATCGGCCCTCGATTTTGTTGATAAAAAATATGATTTTGTTTGACAGGCCATAACAACACTTTATATTTTCAAAAGCAGTTATTTTTGTTATCAAAATAGAGCACACGATTCCAACTTTTCACTCATTTAGCCATTTTGGCCAAACAGTGCATGTATCGAGGCACTGTAGTCTCGAATAAATCTCGTAAAATCTCGCGTGCGCTTTTAGGCCATGCGTGCGTGACCTCGGGACGAGAAACTGAGGTCAAACAGGGCTGTGTGCGTGACACGGCTACTGACTGGGTCTCCCATACTATTCACTCCCCCAATAACTTTGCATCATTCAAAATACGCAGTGGATGGACCGGGAACCAGTCTGGGTCCTCCCCCAACTCTCCGTTTCTGGCCGTTTGAGGGGCATTTGTGCACGGAGCCCATAGCTCCATGGTAAAATAAAAAACTGAGGGGGGGGGGGGGGGGGGGCTCGTGTCATATTTTCAACGGGGAGCGCTGATAAAATCCTACAATCATGTACACTATATTACTGTACCGTACAAATGCCCAAGCTTTTGTTTTAAGGCGGGGGGGGGGCACCGTTCGCATGTGACGTCATTTGTTATTTGTCCACCCACTGACTTCAGTTTTTTGAACCCATGCAGTTTGCAGTCCAAACGTCACGAAAATTCCTATGTCCGCCATTGCAACAGTGGCGTAAATCTGTGCCGGGGACTGGGGGATGAGGGATAGCTATAAAAAAAAAAAAAAAAAAAAAAAAAATCCAGGCCATAACATTCAAAAAGAGGGGCGGAGGGGGGGGGGGGACATGACACTGGGGGCGCTGTTCATGATACAAATGTATCAGCGCATTTCAAGTTTTTTGTCCTTTTCCCCCTTTCTCAGTACTATTTAATACATTTCGGCGGTTGGAAAGTTTGAAAAATACCTCAAAATCTGCCTTTTTTCTCTAAATACGAAATAATGGGGGGGGGGGGTGATCCAATAGCCCGGACCCCCCTCCCCGGTCAAAACATTTGTGTACACCTTTTCCCCATCCTGTTACATTATCGGTTGATTTTGATACTTTATCGGTTGATACAGTATCCGTTCCGAGGTGATACATTATCGGATACAGTTATTTTGTAGTTACATTATCCGTCGACACGTGATACATTATCGGATATAAATGTTACTACACTATCAGTCAATTGTTGCTACATTATCGGTTAGTGATACAATATCGGTCAATTTGTGATACATTATTGGTTGGTGATACGTTATCCGTTGGTTACTACATTATCAGTTGTAACACCATGTCATAATGCTCCGAAATTACACAGGTTTCGAACCAGCCTCGACTCCATGGGCTGCGTGCGCGTTCCACCACTTACCCCTGGCCGTGTAGAATACAAAAACGACACTGATTGACACTTTCAGGGCGTAGTGGTTGTAGTAGACTGGTTCACGGTCTATTAATTGTCCTTCGGACTTCGAATGGACAGACCGATACCGGATTATAGATTAGGACTAGAATATGAGGATGTCATCCTAATGTATGCATATTATATGCAGAATTAGCCTATGCATGATTCCCGCCTCTGAATACAAAATCGCAACGATAATGTTATCGGGGAACCAGCCTATTGCGGAATGACAACAAGCCTACCGCTATGTGCATTTTGTGCGGTGATGACCTGAAGTTCGCTTTATGCCAAAGTGTCGTGAAAACGTTAAAGAATTGTGTTCAAAGCGCCTGATTCTCGTGGTCGAATTATCAAGTGTGTTTTGTCAAATACATCCGGTGGTTACTTGAAATCATTCATTTGTTTAATTGTAAATAAGTTTCAATTTGTATTAACAAAGATGGTTGCTGCTTTCCTACCGCCCCCTTGCGACCCGAAGAAGACAGTTAATGATGGGATACAGCTTCCCCTGTAGACACCGACAGTCATATTGCCGGCCATGCCCATTTTGTTGTAGTAGAACACAAAAGTGTCCACTATCCTACTGCTGTCATCGCCAAGATAGACGGAGTGATGGTACACGGCATCGCCTGGGAAAAAAAAAACATCACCGGGAAAATTAGATCGAAAAGTGATATTTATCTCCACTTATACAACTGTTGACATAAATAAAATGTTATAACTCAAATGTAACTCAAGAAAATATACAGTCCAACACTGCACATCGATAAAGCATGTCTTTTGTGTATGCTTTGGTCTATATTGATTGAAATTCATTTTGATGTATAACACCTCACCCATAGTGAGTCTCATGGCATTCACTATTTTTGCTATCTTGCCATGCACGGCCAAAAGCACTTTACCTGTAGCAACCATTTACAAATAGAGTACCGAAGTGTGACGTCAGCTGTCATTGTTCTGGTTCACTCTTGTCGGTCGCGCGCTGACGTCTTCACATACGTATTTAGCTGTACGCGTGGAACCAAGATCAGATCTTCTGACAATTGGCAAAACATCACTTATTCACAACAAATCGACTTGACTAAGGGATACTGGCAGGTCCCATTAACCCTGAAATCAAAGACAAAACTGCATGTATTGCTCCGAACGGCCTATGCCAATAAAAAATGATACCCTTCGGCCTAGTAAACGGCGTCCCATCCTATTATGCTGAATTGTCTTTGCTTTCTTATTCCTTACTTACATGTTTAAATGTACCTTTGTGTAACTGTATTCCATATTCCGATGTATTTAGTGTAAGGGCCAAACAAAGGTGAGTTATGATCCAAGCACACGCACAGGCAAAATTTGAGCAATTATGTGCACTTTTTTGTGGCATTTTTTTATGCGAGTTGTGCCTAAAAGGTAAAGGTTTTACCCAATCTCAAATTTCCTTTCCTGTCAATTTCACTTACTTGGGATGCAGTGCGGCATATCTTTGTCCGACAGGAGCAGTGTATGACAAGTCTTGTTCTTGGCAGAGAAGACATATCCACAACCCTAGAATCAAGAAACAAAAAAAAGGAAACAACATTCATTGACT
Organism: Patiria miniata; assembly: GCF_015706575.1. Taxonomy (NCBI): domain Eukaryota; kingdom Metazoa; phylum Echinodermata; class Asteroidea; order Valvatida; family Asterinidae; genus Patiria; species Patiria miniata. Next base: position 17,792,864 of record NW_024037051.1, read on the forward strand.
CTTGGCGCTTTTTATCGATCAGTCTGACAATCTCTTGGTTAAAAGGCCCTATGCAATGTATTTTTTAATGCAAACCTTAAAAATGCACTTTTGTGTCCCATGTAACCCTTTTTTTTTAATTATCGTTTTGCCATTTTGTTTCAAGGGGATTTTTTTATGCATTTTATTTTGTTCTGCTAATGCAATTGCAATATTCTTGGGCAAAAATATGATGTCATTTCAGGCAGAAATGTCAATGTAACGGCTATTTCAGCAACAAAAGTGGCCAGAATTTTTTTTCTGAGTTTCATTATTTTTCTTTTGCGATTCGATGTTGTATCAGCACATGGCAGTATGCCAATGAGCAACATTTTCTGACAAATGTTTTTAATGAGCAAATTTTAGGTTTTCACAATCTGAACAGAAAACCGAACAGTGTCTTCCTCAAATGACATCTCTGCGACCTCGCCCTCAGTTTTTCGGAAAAACATGGGACAGGTTAAATATTGAAAGAAATGCACTTTTTAATAAAATTCACCCAATAAAAAGTGTACCCCCCGGGACACTTTTTGTATGTGATAGAGCACATATGAAGGGATTCAAAACCGTTGATTTGGGTATTTGTTGCAATTTGTTCAAGGTCATGGCATATAATGCCTGTTCTATTACGTGAAGGGGGGGGGGGAATAAATTCAAAATCGGGATTTGCCTTTCACCGACGTATATCATAAACAAAATAATTCTGCTTACTCATTGTTTTCCCGAGTGAATGTGAGAAGACAACAAAAATCAAACTACTTTAAACCGGTGGGAGTTGAGCCCACGATCGCCTGCTTACTAATGCAGACGTCTAACCAATAGGTCGGTTGGCTGATTCAAATGTGATAAGGTAACGGGTACCGCAACAAAACTATTCATATAAGATCCCTAACCCTTGTCGCGACAACAGTGAGTCTGCAGTGTTTGGGAAATATAGTCGTTGAAGGGCAAGGTCTTAATCTACAAGGGGAAACCAAATATTTATTTTAACTATCACCCCGACACAAAGTCCATCTTACGAATCTGTGGCAGATAGGCAATATCTTTTTAACGGCGCTATATTAGGCTAACTAAAGTGGACGAATTGATGTACGTTTAGTAAAAATCTATACACACTATACAGCATGTATTACGTGTGATAGCAGTCTATGACTGCATGCTTAAATAACTATTAGCATATTCACCTTCTTGTAGTCCAAAATCAGATGTGATTGTGTGAATCCCTGGAGACTTTCGACAGCGTACAGGCCGGCACTGCGTCTGTTAGTGTAGTCGAAGGCATACTGGATAGTGCCTATGCTCAACTGCCCTTGCCCCTGGCCAGCAAGCCCTTCGGAGCGCTCTAGGTCAAAATAGTTTAGAATTCTAATTAGGACTATAAAATTGTTTGAAATAATGTTTGTTTATTGTTCATTGAAACTACGGACTTCAATGTGCACAAAGGGTGAGAGTTTATTAAGTACCCCTCATACTTGAGGGTTTAGAGGGTCTTCAATGTCAGTACCCGGGATGCACTTTTGGTCGGCCAGTATTTTATAAAATGATGTTATACTAGATTCAGTGTGGTCACCGCCTTAGATTTTGTCCCATTTTTGCCCATTATAAGTTGAAAACAGTAAATTTGGCATTGAGCAACTTCTATGTTTCAGCTACAAGTCAAAAAAACAACAACAGCAAACAACCCAATAACCATCACCAACAATAACCATCAACTCACCCAGGAGGCTCTCGTATTGGTCAGGTGCGCAGCATTTCTGTTGGGCCAGACAAACTCCCACAACCACCAAGAGCAGAGACACGACCGTCTTAAACCTCATGTCTAACATTAGGCAGATATTAGCAGGTTAAGCGGACTGGTGTCCATATATCGAAAAGCTTAGCACCTTATACCTAATGCACCAGTATTTATAGGCTATAGCCTCTGCCCTTCGGAATGGACTTTCAGAATGCGGTTGTGTCAAGCCCGATTTATACTTCACGTGACTTTGAGACAGAAGCATAGGTTACGGCTACTCAGAATTAAACAACGACTATATTGACGTCAAGAGATTTAGCCTTGCTTTCGCATTGGCGTCAAGTACGGCATGGCAATAAGATTAATTCAGTTTTGTCGGAAAGGGAAGGTCATTTTATCCGTAAAAGTAAACCCATGTATAGAGCGTGGCTTCATTTCGCTGAAGTTACTCCTCGCCGTATGCTGTTATTTGTTTGTTTCAATTTCGCTAAAAAAGGGTGCATGAAGTAACTTTGAACCAGAAATATCTGAACACTTTTGGTCCGGACAAAATGTCTGAAAGTCCTGAAACATGAACAATGGTGAATACATTTCAGATATGTGGTTACTGTGTTAGACTGTTAATGCAAACCTGTTAAAACCACTTGCGTCACAACATTCAGTTAACCTCGAAATATCTTAAACGCACGCCTATCAAGAAATTGGCGCCTGTCAGTCACCTTGCCTTATCTGTAATGATATATAGCCAGTTCTTGAAAGGCTTATATTTCATATGTTTCATGGTTAACATAATGCCTGTGAGGTAAGTGATTTTTGCAAGTTTACGTTTCAGACATTGAGCCAAGTTCTGCATGAAGTTCCTTCAAAATATAAGATATCAAAGTCAAATTCATCAGCGTCATTTTAGTATAGGAATCATTCAAATCACAAAAAGGTAAGTCTTCTTTCAGCAAAACGAAATCAAGTCACGAAGGGTTGTGTGTAAATTGTTTTTGTATCGCTGAAAAAAAAAAATACTTTTTTGTGATCCGTGGACAGAAGTTTAAAACGTTTTTTTGTGTTTAAAATTCCGTAACTTAAAAAGTACATGAGTGATTGGAATGATTCTTGTATTCAAGGAAGGCTCAGGAGTTGGGCTTTCATACCCAATATTTTGACAGTGATATGCAGAACCTCATTAAACAATAGACAATCGACATTAAGGTTTCGTTTATTTCTACTCAACCTGTATGGGCATTTTATACTAGGATTTTGTTTTTTAGCAATCATTGTTGACAGAATGATTTCTAACTGTTTTCACCCAAAAACTTTAATGTTGGGTTCTATTTTGGTATCCAAGTAAAATTGAGGAAAACAATATCTGGAGATGGGTAATAATGAATAGCTTTTACAAGCGTTCACATCCGGCACTGTCGTTCAAATGTCTCCTTGCTCTGTGTACCTTTGTTTCATATTGTCTAGTTGGGTGAGAACGATAATGTATAACGTCGCGGTGATTTACCTACCTGCAGCCGAAATGTTCTACATTTAGTGGGGTTGGCTTCAGCAAATCATTGGTACAAGTCTTAAAACTGTCAATTTTAGTTTTTTGTTTCTTAAGTAATATCAAATATAATTTAACTAAACTGCACTAGTCCGCATGTATTTTACACTTTCGGTAGAGAGAGGTCAATTTTCCTCACGATATTTTTCTTCCAAGAGAGGCAATTTATCAGTTTCCATAAAATTGATACGACATAGCCCCTGTACAAAGGCCTTCTCCGGAAGTGGTTTTCTTTAAAATTCCACGAACCAAGCATAATAGCAAATACAATAACTTTTACACGTTAATTTTTTTCTATGAAAGGGTCCCGGAAGCGTGGCAGCAGGGGTGAACTTTCAGGTTCTCTTGTGACTTTGGGGCTTTTTTCGGGTGATCTGTTCTTTAAGGTATATTGTTCGCGCGCTCCAACGACGGGAAAACGACCCACGAACAGTGCAATCGGAATAGGATCACACAACACCTCTCCGTCGGGGTTTTGCACAAACATTTTACCCTGCAGTGTCAAGAACAGACCGCCCGAACTCGGCTTGTACTCTAAACTCCTTTATTTAAAGGATCGAGACACTTATCAATGTCATTTTAAACTATGAAGGGGAAGGATAAACTGGTTTACTCACAATCATCGGTGACGAACGGTAAGGTGAAAATCAGAGAAATTCTGGTCAAAATATGATCATACAGTAAACGTATAGTTTACAACGGAATGCAAAGTAAGTAAACAAGCAAACTTTTGATGGCGCCCTATACTGATTCCCACTCACCCGACGCCAGACTGGTTTCCTGTCCCACCGTTGTCCTTCGGACTTTGAATGTATGAACAGGTAGCTAGCAATGAAGAATCCCAAATGCGTTAGGGAGTTTTCCTAATAATGGATGCAAATTATATGCAGGACTGGCCTGACTCCCGCCCCCTGAATAACCAGCCTTAGCAAAATGGCAACAAGATTTACCACTAACGTGCAGCTTGTATGGTGAGGAGCTTCAATTTTTATTCCACATCGTTTTCTCTTTTTTTGGGGGGGGGTCAACAATAATGTTGCACATGCGCAGGGGCTTGGCTTTACATTTGATCTAGCTAGCCGTCCCATATTTGTTTGTTTGTGTTGTTTGTTTGTTTGTTTTGTTTTGTTTTTGAGGGGGGACCAGTTTAATCTGACGCAGCCTTGTCCCAAAGGGGGTTACTTTATGTTCAACCTTGTTCTAACAGTAACATCAAGATTTGGAACTTTCTTCCTGTATCCTGATTAGATGAAGCAATAGCAAGTAATAGATTTAGACCGTACACTTGGTGTTTTGATCTCGATAAAACAACTTGATTACGGATTTTTACGTTCGCTGTGAATTATTACTTCCAGTCCACCTAAGAAAACAATTCCCTTTTCCATTTTGCTAATATAATCATATGTTATGTGACACTTCACATTATATTTGCTAGATAAGATTGTAATTTGGTTGGCGTCATAAGTTAACGTGGAGAAATCATTGTCAGAAATGTCGTACAAAATGTATATTTCACAATATATGTACATTCATTTATAATTTGTATTTACTTACTTTCACCACATATCCACTAGAAAGTACTCAGAGAGCTCACGCCTCCTTCAAGGCTAAACAATTTCCCGCCATTGCACACAGCACCAATGAACAATTGTGGTTTGTACAGGGTGAGTAAAAAAAAAACGAAACCCAAATCTCGGGACTATTGTTTTAGTAAAAATTCAGCATGTACCACTTTCAAAATCTAGGATATGCAAGCCCAATTCATAAGTTTGACACAAATCATTCAAATCACTCATTGACTTTATAAGTTACGGAATTTTAAGCACAACCACCGTTTTAAAGTTCTTTGCACGGATAATAGACAAGGCGTGCATTCCTTCAGCAAAACAAAAACAATTCACACACATCCCTATGTACTCATAGGCTTTCCAACAACGTAAAGTTTGTGAAGAACTTTTCCTGTTTAGGAACCTTTTAACTGCTAAATATAAAGTTCGTGTCGCGGGCGCTTACAGGCGTTGATGTTTGATTGACTGCATAAAGCGGTTGCTAGATGCATTGATAGGCTATATCTTGAATTTTCTCCACAGTTCTTTGGTTTCAGGACTTGTCTTTTTGCCAGCTTGTTGGCCTACTCATAACCTTTCGAACAACGTAAAGTTTGTGCAGAACTTCCCATGTAAAGGTACCTTTTGACTGTCATATACGAAGTTCGTGTAGCGGGCGTTTGCAGGCATTGCTGCACAAAGCGTTTGCTAGATGCTTTAATGCGATATATCTTGAATGTTCTCCACAGTTGTTGGGTTTCAGGACGTTTCCTTTTTCCAGCTTGTTGGTCTACTCAAAAGCTTTTGAATACGTAAAGTTTGTGCAGAACTATTCATAACTTAGATTTTCTCCACAATTCTTAAGTTTCAGGACTTGTCCTTTAGCCAGCTTGTTGGCCTACTTATAAGCTTTTAAACAACGTAAAGTTTGTGCAGAATTTCCCATGTTAAGGTACCTTTTGACTGCGATATACGAAGTTCGTGACGCGGGCGCTTGCAGGCATTGCACTTGATTGACTGCACAAAGCGGTTACTATATGCATTGATACGCTATATCTTGCATTCTAGACAATTCTTGAGTTTTAGCACTTGCCTTTTTGCCAGCATGTTAGCCTACTCATCAGCTTTCAAACAAAATAAAGTTTGTGCAGAACTTCCCATGTTAAGGTACCTTTTGACTGCTATATACGAAGTTCGTGACGCGGGCGCTTGCAGGCATTGCAGTGGATTGACTGCACAAAGTGGTTACCAGATGCATGAATGCGCTATATCATGAATTTTTTCCACAATTCTTGGGTTTCAGGACTAATCTATTTGCCAGCTTGTTGGCCTACTCATAGGTTTTCGAATACCGTAATGTTTGTGCAGATCTTCCCATATTAATGTAACTTTTGACTGCGATATACGAAGTTCGTGACGCTGGCGCTTGCAGGCATTGCAGTGGATTGACTGCACAAAGCGGTTACTAGATGCATTGATGCGCTATATCTTGAATTTTCTCCGCAATTATTTGGTTTCAGGACTAGTCCTTTTGCCACCTTGTTGGCCTATTCATAAGCTTTTAAACAACGTAAAGTTTGTGCAGAACTTCCCATGTTAAGGTACCTTTTGACTGCTATATACGAAGTTCGTGACGCGGGCGCTTGCAGGCATTGCAGTTGATTGACTGCACAAAGTGGTTACTAGATGCATTGATGCGCTATATCTTGAATTTTCACCGCAATGCTTGGGTTTCAGGACTAGTCTATTTGCCAGTTTGTTTGCCTACTCATAAGCTTTTAAACAACGTAAAGTTTGTGCAGAACTTCCCATATTAAGGTAACTTTTGACTGCGATATACGAAGTTCGTGACGCGGGCGCTTGCAGGCATTGCAGTTGATTGACTGCACAAAGTGGTTACCTAATGCATGAATACGCTATATCTTTAACTTTCTTCACAATTCTTGGGTTCAGGACTTGTCCTTTAGCCAGCTTGTTGGCCTACTAATAAACTTTCGAACAAGGTAAAGTTTGTGCATGTTAAGGTACCTTTTGACTGCGATGTACGAAGTTCGTGCCGTGGGCGCTTGCCGGCATTGCTGTTGGATTGACTGCACAAAGCGGTTACTAGATACATTGATGCGCTATATCTTAAATTTTCTCCACAATTCTTGGGTTTTAAGGACTTGTCCTCTTGCCAGCTTGTTGGCCTACTCGTAAGCTTTCGCACAACGTAAAGTTTGCGCAGAACTTCCCATGTTAACCTGTTAACTGACAAACCACAACGTCGATAAAAAGAAAAACATAACCTCCTTTGCGAAGGTAATACTATAAAGGAGCAGTGGAGCCCTCCACAGTCTCTGTAGTGTGTAAAAAAAATCACACATATCGTCAGAGTTTTCACGAAGAGACAATTTTGGCCACGGGGCGTTGAAACATAGTTTTGAGAAAATCGACTTTAAAGTTGAACCCTTTTTAAACTGGAGATTTCGCCTATTTTTAAAGGACATGTTGATTATTTGTTTATACCGATAGTAAGCTGAAATCTCACACTTACACATTGTACCAATTGCGAGTCAATAGACCAATTAATTGCGGAGCAATTAACGTTCATAGTCAATTGTCTCTTCGTGAAAACTCAAAATTCCACAGGCGATTGGTTTTTCCGGGAAAATTGGCAATGATCCAATTGTCTCTTCGTGAAAACTCAAACTCTCCGCTATCCAAACACGCACAAATTGGCTCTTCATGAAAACTCAAATCCCACACGCGCTTCGTTTTGCCCGCACGCGTCGTTTGCTTGCGCGCGCTCGAAAATTGTCTCTTCGTGAAAACTCAAAATCGCACACTTGCGTTATTTTGTCCCCATAGAACAACGTGCATTTTTGCTACAATTGTCTCTTCGTGAAAACTGAAAATACGACTTTGGTGAAATTTTCCCTTTATTGATTCTCATGATCTCAATGATTTCATCTGATTTTGACAAAACAACTTCACCAAGATGTCCGTTGCAATACACTTAATCGATTTTGGCCCAAAAAAGAATTTCGAAAATATACTGATTTTTGCAAAATTGTCTCTTCGTGAAAACTGTAACGATTTGTTTGGTTTGGTTTTAGGCCAAAGACAAAATACAACCCGTCAGAGCTGTGAGGCGGTAATTTGTTCAATTTTAATTTCATTTAATTGCCAATACACAGTAAACAAATCTTAAAATAAAATCATCCCATATACATGAAAAAATTAAAGAAAAAATAAAAGAAAGAATCCACCCCGCTAATACATAAAAAAGGGATGTGGTCTTGCTTATTAAAAAAAATTAAGGCGCTTAAAAAAACTTGTTTTTATAAAAATCGATTTCATTTTAGACTGCAAAGACCATATTACAATTTCTCTAAACATGTTCAAACACAAATTCATCTGGTGACTTACTTGGCAATACACTCTAAAAACTGGAGTGTTCAATCCAACACTTACATGAGTTCGGTCAGTGACCATACTTTGAAAGTGTTGAATCCAGCATTTTTAAATATTGAACCATGCATTTTCAATCCAACACTTAGACTGTTATGTGTTAATTCGACCTTCTTGTTTTTCAAGTTTAACACATTGAAAGCGGTGAATCAACATGATCAACATTTAAAATGTTGAATTAACAGTTGAATTTAACATATAAAATGCTGGATATAACACCTTTAAAGTGTGGTCACTCACCGAAACATCCTTTAAAGTATGGTCACTCACCGAACTCACGCAAGTGTTGGATTCAAAACTTACATGAATAGCAATATAATTACAATTTGAGTTCCTCAATTCAAATGTCGATAATGACACCCTTTAAACAAAATGTGTATTAAATACTGAATCAGATGGCACCAGTTAGGAGCCATTATTGATCATAGCACAATGTTTATACACATGCCAACTTCATGCTCATGCGGCCAACTGTGTCTGTACAACTTGCCAAAATATGTGCACACCTCAAATAAACCGATCCATTATAAAGCCCCGCCCACTGCGCACTAATCAGGAAACAACACGTGCGCCTCTTCAATGTCACTGCATATCTAAGCCGCGCGCAGCATACGCGCGTGTAGGCATGTCGGACATTTATCAAGGCTGTGATTGGTCAAGTGTTTTGGGAGGGGCGTGACGGATTGGTCGATTAAACAAGACGTGCAGCGTGAACGCCAAGTGTTACCACCTGATTAAATCGTCTGATGACGTTAGTTGAGTATCTAAAGGCCTTCACAAACTAAGTGATAAGAACTTCAAACGATATCTAATTGAGAAAAACTTACAAAAAGGTTCGACGTGTTACACGACGTATTACAAGACGTAACATGACGTGAACACATAGTTTCCCGAAGTGAACTCCAACAAAAGAGACTATTTCAGATAAAAAAAATACGTATCCAAAAATTAAATCCTAGTACGTACAAAAGTATATTTTGTTTTAAACGTGAGTTAAAATGTACATACAATTATATATGACGAGTATAGAATACATGGACGTGGATATATTTAATTACAAAAATACTGTGTAAAATCTTTCCATGGCAAACGAATATTTACAGACTCTGTTTTTCAAACTTAGAGTTCGTATTTCAAAACAAATTGTTGTGTGTACTTAAAGAACACTTCCTTTTCATTTAAAATATATACATTGGCGCAACGAATTGATTTTTCTGGGTTGCTTTTTACAATTATTTCAACGACATGATCATTTTGGCAAAATTGAGCCTAGCCCTAAGGGCACCTTTTCCAGAATTAATCGAGACTACAACTTACAGTACTGTATACTGTGCAATGCACAAGAAATACTACTTTTGCACTTCTCTTCCGCAATGCCTCGTCTTTCTACCACCACTTAGTCTTGTGAATTTAAGAGGTAACAATAGTATTGAAAGTATACTCAAGATCTTGGGATGAGACCAATAAGGCTACCATCGTTACAGCAGGTATCTGACTATTCAAGATGAATGTCAAAGACAAACAACATGGCTCTGTTCGTGACAAATCACATCAAATCATCGCTCTGAATAATTGTCTCCTGAATGGATGTCTCAGGCCGCTATAAAAAGCATTTTGGATGAAATTCCAAGCATACCATACCAAACATACAGTATTCGAACCAGTTACGAGGTAAATACATATAGGTAAACAAAAAGTTAAAATTGGTAATCTTAATTATTCATTGAAATATAAAAATTGATGTCTTTTGTTGCTGATGAGGATTCGGCTCTCCTATCCACCAGTCATTTGTTTAATTGACTTAGAATACACGTAGGCCTATACGGCAATATATTTCAACTATTCCACTACCACCCCCAAATTGGTTTAGTTTACACATTATGATTCCCTGTATTAGAAAGAAAAAGAAGTAAACTGCTTAAACACTTTCCATTCCATCAGCGTATTAAAATAATCGAACCCTTGTCTCAAAGGAATGCACATTACTTGGGTCCTTACCTAAGTTAATTGACACTAACACAAATGGTTATCTGACCGTAAAAGAAATATGTTGTTTACGGTGGAACAATTTAGGCATTGTTTTCTGACATGTCCTTCCCCTTTTAAAATTCTTGTTAAACATGTAGTGGAATATGAGCGGTTCAAACTACAGCGTGTGAATACCAAACACACAATATCGTTCACCATTCATACATATTTGTTCTTAAAGATCTACCGCGTCATAATATGCTGTTGAATTATGTTGGGGTTATGGACATATTTTGGTGGATGCTAGGTCCCTGTGTAAGCTAATAGTAACCATCGGTGATGTTGCTTGAAGCGGGAGCCACGCCATGCATCTGCATCAGACTAATACCCCGCCCGTACCGGTCACTACCAAGGTCACCCGAACGGGACCCGACAGCATCACGAACCCGACCCATGCTGTTGGCGTTCGGTACGGCGCCGCCATTTTGATGGATGTATCCATTCTGGCGAGTGGGGGCGGAGCTGAACCTGCTGGAGCCCGAGTAGAAGCCGCGTGGCTCCCTGCCGTCCACCACCATGGTGCCGCCGTTGCTGTGGTATCCCTGCCGGTCGTCCTTCACCGCGCCCCTCACAGACGCCCGTGGGATGATGTACCCGGTGGACGTATTGGTACGGTCCGGCTGGCCGTAGCTGACCTCCTGGGGGCGTTCTTGATACTGGCTCTGCTCAGCGCTGTAGATGCCGGGCTCGCGATTGAAGAAGTCGTCCTCGTAAGGGCCGCTGGTTTCTCGGGGGCGTTGGTGGCTACGCGACCTGTTGGTGGCTCTGCGGTGGTCGTCGTACGAATCCTAACAATTTAAAAAAAAGAGATAGACAGCAAAATGTAAGCTAGGTTGCAACAGGTGTTATATGCAACTGTTTTAAAGACATATGGGAAAAAACAAATTGCCAGAGTTTATAAATCTCCCAAATTGTCATATTTACGTCACACGTTTTTTGCCAAACAAGGAGCTATACGACTGCTTCAGTTAAGATTTCAGGAAATGTACACCAACGGTGAAGGAATTGAAAATCACATCACTGAGCAAATATTTGCCTTTATTAATACTTTCTTATTTCCAAAAAGGAAAACTAGGGAAAATAGTTTAAGAGTGAAAAAAAACCTCTGATGTCTGATCGAAATGCATTGATAGATTCAGTATAATCTCGATTCAAATCTTGATCAATGCGACTGAATGATTTTTGCTCAATTAGTCTTGTCAATCCCTCGTGTATGGAATAAAAAAAGAACCTCTATTCAGAAATGTAAGAGTCAGTACCAAACGAATGCTGAGACAAAACCACACCGCCCATAAACTATAACACATATTATGTTCAAACAAATGCGGTACATAGGGTGCAAACATATGCTCATACTATTGAAAGTGAACTTGAGTAGGCCAAAAATTACATGCCAAAAATTACATGTTCACACGACATTGTTCGAATGTTGTTTCTGAAGTAAAGTTACTAAATTGCCACAGTAAAAAAAGTATCACAGAATGGAGTCCTGACATCGCCCTCATTTGTTTAAAATATGGCCACATTCTTACCGACTCGTCGTCCAGACTAGCGCAGCCGATGACGCAGTTCCACACCATGACGAAGAAGAGGATGAACACGGCCAAGACGGCCTGCACCGCCGACAGGATCACGCCAACGCTCGGCGACGGATCGCCCTGCGGCACTGCCTCATTCTCCAAGTAGGTGATGTAGCTGTACAGGGCAGCGCTCAGTAGGCAGCACAGCACCAACACCACGTTGTAGATCACCAGGAAGTATTTCTGAGGGGAAATTTGTAGAATACAATCCAATTAGGGATATGACTCTGTTTTGAGACATGGTGAACACCATACAGGGTGAGTAAAAAAAAATCCGAAACATAAATGTCGGCTCTACTGTTTTAGTGAAGTTCTGCACAGTGGCGTAGCACGGTCATTTTTATTGGGGGGGGGGTAAAAATTTCTTAAAAAGGGCACTTGCACATCCGTTTTGAAATGTAGACACGTTTTTTCCCCGGACACTTGGCCTCCAAAAATTCAAATGGTAGGGGTGGGGGGGGGGGTACCATCCGTCGATGGGGGCGCTCCTTAAAATCGACGATTGTGCACACTAATGGTGCTTCTCAGGGCAATACATGCGCGTAATTCACAAAAAAGGCACCCGGAACGGCCAATGACACAAAAAAGGGCACGACTTCTTTTTAAAAAGGGCACTTGGTCAGAAAAAAAGGGCACTTGTTAAAAAAGGGCACTCTTTAAAAAATATTTTTTTTGGGGGGGGGGGGTTAAATACCCCCTTACCGTCATATATTTCCTTCACAGTTCGTTTAAAAATGTACAAGTGTTTTAGGAGTGGATTACTTGTAATAATTTGTTATGGACTAATGATCATTTCGTATTAATCCACACTAGCATCTTCAACACTGGCAATTTCCTTCTGTTTTTCCCTTGGAAATACAAACAAGGATGTTTCAAAAGTGCACAGGGACTACAACTTGGAAACCTGAAGAAACTTAAGATGACTTAACTTAAGAAGTCACTTCATTAGGAAGCTTAAATTGAAATGATTATTTACATAAAACAGCCGTTGATTCATGCACGGTGGAACATATTCGACGACAGAGGGCGCCATTTCCGATGCACACGATTAATTTGTAAAAACAACATGGAAAGTATGAAGCAATTCTTCGCTCTTACCAGACATTTATTCCAGAAACAAACAAGAAACAGCTGGAAGACTCCACTGAACACCGCCTAGAGTGGACCAAGCAGAGAAGAATGCATTTACACAGGTTGAAAAATGTTGTTAGTATACCGTCAACTATATTTACATTGTATAGGGTTAACTTTGGCAGATTTTCTCATCTAACAATTACATGTATTGCATGTCCAAAACATGAACAGCTGAACATTTCTCCTGTTGTACTTTGTTTGCACCTAGATGCTTATCTTTAACCTAGTAACACACAAAAATAATGAGATTATGAGCCTCCTAGTGTGTTGAAAGTTTCCTCGTATATTGGGGCAATTTCGGCAGGGTATCGGAATTCAATGAAATTGATATTATTCACAAAACGTGTACAATTATGATATTTACAACCTTTCAAGAACGGACATATTCTGCCAAAGATACCCAGGGTGCCAACGGTACCCCAGTTTACGGAAATGTCATAGTCAAATGTCATTTATAGGCCTTACAGAAATGTTCGATGAGCATCCAATGGGATTCCCATGGGAAACCCATCGGGTCATCAAGAACACCATGTAAGTTAAAATGATCACAATGGAAGATTGCATGCTCATCATAGGAAACCCATGGGAACAATATGGAGATAGCATGGACAACATGGGAACATAATGGGGATTTTACGAGCTCCATGGGAACACCATGGGGATTTTATGAACACCATGGGGATTTTATGGACATCATGGGGACACCATGTGGAATTTATGAACACCATGGGAACACCATGGGGATTTTATGGACACCATGAAAACACCATGCTGATTTAATGGACACCATGGGAACATCCTGGGGATTTTATGTCACCATGGGAACACCATGGGGATTTACTGGACACCATGGGAACATCCTGGGGATTTTAGACACTATGGGTACACCATGTACGCCGGGTTATACTGGCGAACATGCATGTGCCATATGATGCAGAATACTATAATGAAAAAGATTTCAAAAGATAGATTTTAGCCAATATATTGATGTCAATGTTCGAATTAAAATTAATATTTTGCTATAGGCAGCCGTTGCCAATAATAAAGAGACTGTAACATATATATTATCAAATCGTTGAAAAAATGCAATACTTATGGGGTGCTTTTATCTGGAAAAACTTTGCAAATATGATGTCATAACAATCATGTACATTTCGCAACGAGGCAGTTTTTTTTATGTAATACATGTATATGTTTAGGAAGACATGTTTACTTTTATATTCTCTTACCACCTATACAAGTCTTGAATCATCCAAAAATTCCCACAGTGCAAAAAACAATGACTTTTTTTGTAGGCCGGAAATTAATTAAATCGGGCATCAAAGTCCATTAAAAGAGCATAAGTTGAGGTATTTGGGCTATACTGTTTCTTAAAGGGCCAATGTAATGTACTATTTTGTTTAAAGCGATCCTTCTAAATGCACCTTTGTGTCCCATTTAACCATATTTACAATTTTCATGTAGCCATTTGTAAGGGTATGCTGGTGGCTGTTTGGATTTTATGCTAATGCATATTTCCATATTATGAGCAAACTTGTGAGCAAACTTGTGATGTGATGAACTTGTAATGCCTAATTTTAGCTTTACTTATTATTTGCTGTGAACATATTCTTCTTCTTATGATTTACCATGTAGGTTCTGAATGTACTTGATTTGTTTTGTCTTGTCCTGTTTGTGTTGGTTCCTTGTCTCTGTATGTGTAACTTAAAGTGTACTTCATTGTGTAGGTAAGTTAAAGGAACAAATGTAATTAATATATATTTTTTCTCTACACATAATGGACTTCTCCACTTGACAAGCTTGCTTTTGGGAGAAGCCCACCGCTTAATCTTATCCGTTCATCTAAATTATTGTCTAAACCTTTTCCCTTTAAAATGATTAAGTGGAAATAAATATGAATGAATGAATGAATTAATGATGTCATTTCAGGGAGAAACCTCAATGTTACACCGATTCTGCACCAAAAGTTGCCAGAACTTTGGGTACTTTGCTGTTGAATAATTTTCTTTTCTTTTGTGATTTGTTGTTGTGTCAGTACATGGCAGGAAGCCAATGAGCAAACTATTCTCACAAATGTTTTCAATGAGTAAATTTTTGGATTCACAATTTTAATAGAAACCCATAAACTGAACATTGTCTTCCAGAAATGACATCACAGCAACAGTGCCCCCAGTTGACCAGAAAAAAATATGGTTAATTTGAAATGTCTAAAAAGTGCACTTTTCAATAAAATTAACTAAAAAGGAATGTCAAATAGTTTTCATACAATTTAGTTCCTTAAAAAATGTATTGCATGGACCCTATTAATTAAAACCAGCTTGTTTAAGAAAACATGTTTTTGATTGGTCTGGTCAACATCTGTGCAATAATTAGGGCCAGGGACATGATAAACAGTATTTAAAAAAAATCAACTTACCAAACCGCCAGTCCAGACCGCGGCATAGTAGTTGTACTCAACCTCCTTCCCACGGATGCATTCGTAATAGCAGCCCACCCACGTCCCCACCAGGCCCCCGCCCAGCATTATACAGAGGAACGCCAGGGGAACGAGGCAGAGGGCACTCGGTCGGCCATATTTGTCCGGATAGCAGCACATACTGAATGGACCAAATGTGTGTGTGCTTCTATGGAGAAATTGTTATGCTGTCGACAAAATAAAAAAAAATCGTCAAAATATAATACATGCACTAAAAATCGAGAATTTGGTTTCTTGATGTCACTGAGAACGTCATAGTTAGGAGGTGTTTGTTAGAAAACACTCATCCATCAGTACCTTTTCAACCGGCACTGCTTCACATGATAGAAAATAATGACGTGCATTGTGGGCATTGAGTCATCTACAAACCTCATTGTGTACAGTTTAAATCATACATTTCAAAATGTCCACTGTGCGGTTTGGATGATGTGTATAGGTTTGCAGTGGGGTAGTTTTGGTTGGGTTGGTTTGGTTGGGTTGGGTTGGGATGGGGTGGGTTGGGTGTACAAATGTACATGTACATGTACATGTATTTGGTTGTGTTGGCTTCGGTTGCATATGGATGGGTTGAATTGGGTTTGGGTGAGTTAGGTTGGTTTGAAATGGATAAGTTCAATGTTGGGTAGGGTTGAGGTGAGTTGGTTAGATTAAGTTGCCGGGTTGGGTATGGTTTGGATGGGGGTGTTGGGGTTACAGAGGTTGGGGTATAATGAAATTTGTTCGGTTTCCTATGGCAACAACCACTGAAATTAATTGTATCACAAAAATGAAGGAGACATTTTTGTCTACCAACAAAAAAGGAACATTTAGATAGTACCCATCACCGTTAAATTTAGTTCAGAAGTTGTAGGCTTAAAATGCTCTTCTCCAGCAGTATTTAAAAAAAATGTAAGTGAAATGATTTATATCTACAGTGTATTGATGCTCAGTCGAATAACATTGCAATTTCAGATCATAAAATCGACGTTTGTATACTGTTACGATACAGAGCGATGCATCTTTGTTTGTTTTTAGCCAAGAACAAAATAGTTAATTATTTAAGGACTCGTTAAAATTACAAGTGGAAAGAACGTTGCATTCTGACGCAACTTTTGTTAATCACATAATCTCAGTGAAGGGTAGACCATATGCAAAACAAAATATTGAAAGACATGAATTTGGGACTGATGAGAAAGAAAAGTCAATGTGATAGGAAACACATAGCAAATGCATCTCAAGTCTCCATAGCCTGTTTGCAGTGGCGTCTGCTGGATCTACACTCTTTTTCCTTTAAAAGTTCATTGGCAATAGGAAATATTATATAAATTAATTTCAATGTTGTTTTTATTCTTGATAACCACCCTCGGAAAGGATTCCATACCTGGACATCACTTGCAATGTGCTTTCTATTCTATTCTACACATCAAGCATCAAGTGCGCAAAGGTCAACCCTATGTGTCAAGGTACATGTATTACAATTCACCAACATTCAAATTGCTCAAGCAGCCTTCATGGTCGAAATTCACAAATAAATAAGTACAATAAACGGTTCCATACCTTAAAAAATCAGCTCCTGTACATGCACCACAAGCACACTGTTGCAGTCCACACCAGTTGTATAAGAGTGCAACCATGAGAAAATGCTTCAATTTTGTCGTCCGGAGTTTACCACAAAACTACTCTCGAAAAAAACACGGCCTGTGCTGAAAGTTATACACGCCAGGGCTATGTACTTCTGCCCAATAATATTTTAACTGCGAACATCGACGTGATCAAAATATTTTTGGGGAGTTACCGGTGTGACCCCGATATTGCATTGACTTCGGTGAATCGTGCATTCATATGAGCAGGTTGCGCATGAATGATTCTGAATGGCCTGCACTTTGGGGGCTGAAAGTTG
The DNA here is from genome assembly GCF_015706575.1 of Patiria miniata. Classification (NCBI taxonomy): domain Eukaryota; kingdom Metazoa; phylum Echinodermata; class Asteroidea; order Valvatida; family Asterinidae; genus Patiria; species Patiria miniata. The sequence continues at coordinate 17,810,257 of NW_024037051.1, forward strand.
TATACGGCTGTTTGGAGAAGTGAATTCAAAATACATTTCTGAATGTCGTACAGAGTTGTGGATACATTTAACTTCGAAAAGTATATATAAACAATCAGTGGTCATTAGGAATACTGTCAGCGATTACTTATTTTCACTGCACCAGTAATCCTTAAAAAAAACGTTCATTCGCCTATTGCTCACTGCAACAGCCGTCGGCTTACCTGTGATGTCAGGTATTTAAAACTTTCTGAAGCGGAGATAATATCGGAGTAGAAAGGAAGTTGGCGAACTGTGTGAACTCTGGATAAATAGTACCATTGAGAAGCTGATTAACAATGCGCCCCTTCGCTTTGTTATGGAAATCAGCGAATGGAAAATGGACACCCGACTAACAACCCTATGTGGTTATATTACATGTGCACATGTATAAACGCGTAAAGCTGTGTACACTCGATACAATGCGTATACAACGTAAACGCTGTAACTCCGTGATGACGTGTCGATTCGTTGTGCGCCTGTGCTCCATTGTAGAATGATTTTTTTTTAATCAGGTGTTTTGTTTTATTCTCCACGTCCACGCCACTACTTAAGGCGTGATATGTGTTTAACCTAAATAGCCTCATAGCTATATGCCTATAGATTAATTGTGTGTTTAAGATATGTTACTTTGGAAGGAACATGTTCACATATTCACTTTTTTTTACCGGGCCTTCTATTGAAGAACATGTAAA
>NW_024037051.1:17811469-17830018 GCF_015706575.1 Patiria miniata
TTGCTTGTTTTTGCAGGTTGTAGAGCTAATCAGCAGCTTTCGAACAACGTAGAGTTTGTCTAGAATTCCTATGTTAAGGTAGTTTTTGATCGAGACATAGAGAGGCGGTGTTGCATGGCGCTGACAGGCCTTGCTATGGCATGTACTGCACAAAACGCAACTAGCGGATTGAGTGACTACGTCTTGCATTTTCTCCAACAAGTTTTGGGTCTAAAGACTTGCTTGTTTTTGCAGGTTGTAGTGCTAATCAGCAGCTTTCGAACAACGGTAGGAGTTTTCTAGAATTTGCCTTGCTATGGCATGTACTGCACAAAACGCAACTAGCGGGTGTGAGTGACTACGTCTTGCATTTTCTCACAATTCGTGAATCTAAAGACTTGCTTGTTTTTTGCAGGTGGTAGAGCTAATCAGCAGCTTTCGAACAACGTAGAGTTTGTCTAGAATTTCCTATGTTAAGGTAGTTTTTGATCGAGACATAGAGAGGCGGTGTTGCATGGCGCTGACAGGCCTTGCTATGGCATGTACTGCACAAAACGCAACTAGCGGGTGTGAGTGACTACGTCTTGCATTTTCTCAACAAGTCTTGGGTCTAAAGACTTGCTTGTTTTTGCAGGTTGTAGAGCTAATCAGCAGCTTTCGAACAACGTAGAGTTTGTCTAGAATTTCCTATGTTAAGGTAGTTTTTGATCGAGACATAGAGAGGCGGTGTTGCATGGCGCTGACAGGCCTTGCTATGGCATGTACTGCACTAGCGGGTGTGAGTGACTACGTCTTGCATTTTCTCAACAAGTCTTGGGTCTAAAGACTTGCTTGTTTTTGCAGGTTGTAGAGCTAATCAGCAGCTTCCGAACAACGTAGAGTTTGTCTAGAATTTCCTATGTTAAGGTAGTTTTTGATCGAGACATAGAGAGGCGGTGTTGCATGGCGCTGACAGGCCTTGCTATGGCATGTACTACGCAACTAGCGGGTGTGAGTGACTACGTCTTGCATTTTCTCAACAAGTCTTGAGTCTAAAGACTTGCTTGTTTTTGCAGGTTGTAGAGCTAATCAGCAGCTTCCGAACAACGTAGAGTTTGTCTAGAATTTCCTATGTTAAGGTAGTTTTTGATCGAGACATAGAGAGGCGGTGTTGCATGGCGCTGACAGGCCTTGCTATGGCATGTACTGCAAAGAGAGGCGGGTGTTGCATAGCTCACAATTCGTGAATCTAAAGACTTGCTTGTTTTTGCAGGTTGTAGAGCTAATCAGCAGCTTTTGAACAACGTAGAGTTTGTCTAGAATTTCCTATGTTAAGGTAGCTTTTGATCGAGACATAGAGAGGCGGTGTTGCATGGCGCTGACAGGCCTTGCTATGGCATGTACTGCACAAAACGCAACTAGCGGGATTGAGTGACTACGTCTAGCATTTTCTCCACAAGTTTTGGGTCTAAAGACTTGCTTGTTTTTGCAGGTTGTAGAGCTAATCAGCAGCTTTCGAACAACGTAGAGTTTGTCTAGAATTTCCTTGCTATGGCAGTACTGCACAAAACGCAACTAGCGGGTGTGAGTGACTACGTCTTGCATTTTCTCCACAATTCGTGAATCTAAAGACTTGCTTGTTTTTGCAGGTGTAGTGCTAATCAGCAGCTTCCGAACAACGTAGAGTTTGTCTAGAATTTCCTATGTTAAGGTAGTTTTTGATCGAGACATAGAGAGGCGGTGTTGCATGGCGCTGACAGGCCTTGCTATGGCATGTACTGCAACTAGCGGGTGTGAGTGACTACGTCTTGCATTTTCTCAACAAGTCTTGGGTCTAAAGACTTGCTTGTTTTTGCAGGTTGTAGAGCTAATCAGCAGCTTCCGAACAACGTAGAGTTTGTCTAGAATTTCCTATGTTAAGGTAGTTTTTGATCGAGACATAGAGAGGCGGTGTTGCATGGCGCTGACAGGCCTTGCTATGGCATGTACTGCACAAAACGCAACTAGCGGGATTGAGTGACTACGTCTAGCATTTTCTCCACAAGTTTTGGGTCTAAAGACTTGCTTGTTTTTGCAGGTTGTAGAGCTAATCAGCAGCTTTCGAACAACGTAGAGTTTGTCTAGAATTTCCTTGCTATGGCATGTACTGCAAAAACGCAACTAGCGGGTGTGAGTGACTACGTCTTGCATTTTCTCCACAATTCGTGAATCTAAAGACTTGCTTGTTTTTGCAGGTGGTAGTGCTAATCAGCAGCTTTCGAACAACGTAGAGTTTGTCTAGAATTTCCTATGTAAAGGTAGATTTTGATCGAGACATAGAGAGGCGGTGTTGCATGGCGCTGACAGGCCTTGCTATGGCATGTACTGCACAAAACGCAACTAAGGGTGTGAGTGACTACGTCTTGCATTTTCTCACAAGTCTTGGGTCTAAAGACTTGCTTGTTTTTGCAGGTTGTAGAGCTAATCAGCAGCTTTCGAACAACGTAGAGTTTGTCTAGAATTTCCTATGTTAAGGTAGTTTTGATCGAGACATAGAGAGGCGGTGTTGCATGGCGCTGACAGGCCTTGCTATGGCATGTACTGCACAAAACGCAACTAGCGGGTGTGAGTGACTACGTCTTGCATTTTCTCAACAAGTCTTGGGTCTAAAGACTTGCTTGTTTTTGCAGGTTGTAGAGCTAATCAGCAGCTTTCGAACAACGTAGAGTTTGTCTAGAATTTCCTATGTTAAGGTAGTTTTTGATCGAGACATAGAGAGGCGGTGTTGCATGGCGCTGACAGGCCTTGCTATGGCATGTACTGCACAAAACGCTAGGGTGTGAGTGACTACGTCTTGCATTTTCTCAACAAGTCTTGGGTCTAAAGACTTGCTTGTTTTTGCAGGTTGTAGAGCTAATCAGCAGCTTCCGAACAACGTAGAGTTTGTCTAGAATTTCCTATGTTAAGGTAGTTTTTGATCGAGACATAGAGAGGCGGTGTTGCATGGCGCTGACAGGCCTTGCTATGGCATGTACTGCACTAGCGGGTGTGAGTGACTACGTCTTGCATTTTCTCAACAAGTCTTGAGTCTAAAGACTTGCTTGTTTTTGCAGGTTGTAGAGCTAATCAGCAGCTTCCGAACAACGTAGAGTTTGTCTAGAATTCCTATGTTAAGGTAGTTTTTGATCGAGACATAGAGAGGCGGTGTTGCATGGCGCTGACAGGCCTTGCTATGGCATGTACTGCACAAAACGCAACTAGCGGGATTGAGTGACTACGTCTAGCATTTTCTCCACAAGTTTTGGGTCTAAAGACTTGCTTGTTTTTGCAGGTTGTAGTGCTAATCAGCAGCTTTCGAACAACGTAGAGTTTGTCTAGAATTTCCTTGCTATGGTATGTACTGCACAAAACGCAACTAGCGGGTGTGAGTGACTACGTCTTGCATTTTCTCCACAATTCGTGAATCTAAAGACTTGCTTGTTTTTGCAGTTGTAGTGCTAATCAGCAGCTTTCGAACAACGTAGAGTTTGTCTAGAATTTCCTATGTTAAGGTAGATTTTGATCGAGACATAGAGAGGCGGTGTTGCATGGCGCTGACAGGCCTTGCTATGGCATGTACTGCACAAAACGCAACTAGCGGGTGTGAGTGACTACGTCTTGCATTTTCTCAACAAGTCTTGGGTCTAAAGACTTGCTTGTTTTTGCAGGTTGTAGAGCTAATCAGCAGCTTTCGAACAACGTAGAGTTTGTCTAGAATTTCCTATGTTAAGGTAGTTTTTGATCGAGACATAGAGAGGCGGTGTTGCATGGCGCTGACAGGCCTTGCTATGGCATGTACTGCACAAAACGCAACTAGCGGGTGTGAGTGACTACGTCTTGCATTTTCTCAACAAGTCTTGGGTCTAAAGACTTGCTTGTTTTTGCAGGTTGTAGAGCTAATCAGCAGCTTTCGAACAACGTAGAGTTTGTCTAGAATTTCCTATGTTAAGGTAGTTTTTGATCGAGACATAGAGAGGCGGTGTTGCATGGCGCTGACAGGCCTTGCTATGGCATGTACTGCACTAGCGGGTGTGAGTGACTACGTCTTGCATTTTCTCAACAAGTCTTGGGTCTAAAGACTTGCTTGTTTTTGCAGGTTGTAGAGCTAATCAGCAGCTTCCGAACAACGTAGAGTTTGTCTAGAATTTCCTATGTTAAGGTAGTTTTTGATCGAGACATAGAGAGGCGGTGTTGCATGGCGCTGACAGGCCTTGCTATGGCATGTACTGCACTAGCGGGTGTGAGTGACTACGTCTTGCATTTTCTCAACAAGTCTTGAGTCTAAAGACTTGCTTGTTTTTGCAGGTTGTAGAGCTAATCAGCAGCTTCCGAACAACGTAGAGTTTGTCTAGAATTTCCTATGTTAAGGTAGTTTTTGATCGAGACATAGAGAGGCGGTGTTGCATGGCGCTGACAGGCCTTGCTATGGCATGTACTGCATAAAGAGGCGGTGTTGCATAGCGCCACAATTCGTGAATCTAAAGACTTGCTTGTTTTTGCAGGTTGTAGAGCTAATCAGCAGCTTTCGAACAACGTAGAGTTTGTCTAGAATTTCCTATGTTAAGGTAGCTTTTGATCGAGACATAGAGAGGCGGTGTTGCATGGCGCTGACAGGCCTTGCTATGGCATGTACTGCACAAAACGCAACTAGCGGATTGAGTGACTACGTCTTGCATTTTCTCCACAAGTTTTGGTCTAAAGACTTGCTTGTTTTTGCAGGTTGTAGTGCTAATCAGCAGCTTTCGAACAACGTAGAGTTTGTCTAGAATTTCCTTGCTATGGCATGTACTGGACAAAACGCAACTAGCGGGTGTGAGTGACTACGTCTTGCATTTTCTCCACAATTCGTGAATCTAAAGACTTGCTTGTTTTTGCAGGTTGTAGAGCTAATCAGCAGCTTCCGAACAACGTAGAGTTTGTCTAGAATTTCCTATGTTAAGGTAGTTTTTGATCGAGACATAGAGAGGCGGTGTTGCATGGCGCTGACAGGCCTTGCTATGGCATGTACTGCACTAGCGGGTGTGAGTGACTACGTCTTGCAATTTCTCAACAAGTCTTGAGTCTAAAGACTTGCTTGTTTTTGCAGGTTGTAGAGCTAATCAGCAGCTTCCGAACAACGTAGAGTTTGTCTAGAATTCCTATGTTAAGGTAGTTTTGATCGAGACATAGAGAGGCGGTGTTGCATGGCGCTGACAGGCCTTGCTATGGCATGTACTGCACAAAACGCAACTAGCGGGATTGAGTGACTACGTCTTGCATTTTCTCAACAAGTCTTGGGTCTAAAGACTTGCTTGTTTTTGCAGGTTGTAGAGCTAATCAGCAGCTTTTGAACAACGTAGAGTTTGTCTAGAATTTCCTATGTTAAGGTAGCTTTTGATCGAGACATAGAGAGGCGGTGTTGCATGGCGCTGACAGGCCTTGCTATGGCATGTACTGCACAAAACGCAACTAGCGGGATTGAGTGACTACGTCTAGCATTTTCTCAACAATTCTTGGGTCTAAAGACTTGCTTGTTTTTGCAGGTTGTAGAGCTAATCAGCAGCTTTTGAACAACGTAGAGTTTGTCTAGAATTTCCTATGTTAAGGTAGCTTTTGATCGAGACATAGAGAGGCGGTGTTGCATGGCGCTGACAGGCCTTGCTATGGCATGTACTGCACAAAACGCAACTAGCGGGATTGAGTGACTACGTCTTGCATTTTCTCAACAAGTCTTGGGTCTAAAGACTTGCTTGTTTTTGCAGGTTGTAGAGCTAATCAGCAGCTTTCGAACAACGTAGAGTTTGTCTAGAATTTCCTATGTTAAGGTAGTTTTTGATCGAGACATAGAGAGGCGGTGTTGCATGGCGCTGACAGGCCTTGCTATGGCATGTACTGCACAAAACGCAACTAGCGGGTGTGAGTGACTACGTCTTGCATTTTCTCCACAATTCGTGAATCTAAAGACTTGCTTGTTTTTGCAGGTGGTAGTGCTAATCAGCAGCTTTCGAACAACGTAGAGTTTGTCTAGAATTTCCTATGTAAAGGTAGTTTTGATCGAGACATAGAGAGGCGGTGTTGCATAGCGCTGACAGGCCTTGCTATGGCATGTACTGCACAAAACGCAACAAGCGGGATTGAGTGACTACGTCTTGCATTTTCTCAACAAGTCTTGGGTCTAAAGACTTGCTTGTTTTTGCAGGTTGTAGAGCTAATCAGCAGCTTTGAACAACGTAGAGTTTGTCTAGAATTTCCTATGTTAAGGTAGCTTTTGATCGAGACATAGAGAGGCGGTGTTGCATGGCGCTGACAGGCCTTGCTATGGCATGTACTGCACAAAACGCAACTAGCGGGATTGAGTGACTACGTCTTGCATTTTCTCCACAAGTTTTGAGACTAAAGACTTGCTTGTTTTTGCAGGTTGTAGAGCTAATCAGCAGCTTCCGAACAACGTAGAGTTTGTCTAGAATTTCCTATGTTAAGGTAGTTTTTGATCGAGACATAGAGAGGCGGTGTTGCATGGCGCTGACAGGCCTTGCTATGGCATGTACTGCACAAAACGCAACTAGCGGGTGTGAGTGACTACGTCTTGCATTTTTTCCACAATTCGTGATTCTAAAGACTTGCTTGTTTTTGCAGGTTGTAGTGCTAATCAGCAGCTTTCGAACAACGTAGAGTTTGTCTAGAATTTCCTATGTAAAGGTAGATTTTGATCGAGACATAGAGAGGCGGTGTTGCATGCGCTGACAGGCCTTGCTATGGCATGTACTGCACAAAACGCAACTAGCGGGATTGAGTGACTACGTCTTGCATTTTCTCAACAAGTCTTGGGTCTAAAGACTTGCTTGTTTTTGCAGGTTGTAGAGCTAATCAGCAGCTTTTGAACAACGTAGAGTTTGTCTAGAATTTCCTATGTTAAGGTAGCTTTTGATCGAGACATAGAGAGGCGGTGTTGCATGGCGCTGACAGGCCTTGCTATGGCATGTACTGCACAAAACGCAACTAGCGGGATTGAGTGACTACGTCTTGCATTTTCTCCACAAGTTTTGGGTCTAAAGACTTGCTTGTTTTTGCAGGTTGTAGAGCTAATCAGCAGCTTTCGAACAACGTAGAGTTTGTCTAGAATTTCCTATGTTAAGGTAGCTTTTGATCGAGACATAGAGAGGCGGTGTTGCATGGCGCTGACAGGCCTTGCTATGGCATGTACTGCACAAAACGCAACTAGCGGGATTGAGTGACTACGTCTTGCATTTTCTCAACAAGTCTTGGGTCTAAAGACTTGCTTGTTTTTGCAGGTTGTAGAGCTAATCAGCAGCTTCCGAACAACGTAGAGTTTGTCTAGAATTTCCTATGTTAAGGTAGTTTTTGATCGAGACATAGAGAGGCGGTGTTGCATGGCGCTGACAGGCCTTGCTATGGCATGTACTGCACAAAACGCAACTAGCGGGATTGAGTGACTACGTCTTGCATTTTCTCCACAATTCGTGAATCTAAAGACTTGCTTGTTTTTGCAGGTGGTAGTGCTAATCAGCAGCTTTCGAACAACGTAGAGTTTGTCTAGAATTTCCTATGTAAGGTAGATTTTGATCGAGACATAGAGAGGCGGTGTTGCATGCGCTGACAGGCCTTGCTATGGCATGTACTGCACAAAACGCAACTAGCGGGATTGAGTGACTACGTCTTGCATTTTCTCAACAAGTCTTGAGTCTAAAGACTTGCTTGTTTTTGCAGGTTGTAGAGCTAATCAGCAGCTTTTGAACAACGTAGAGTTTGTCTAGAATTTCCTATGTTAAGGTAGCTTTTGATCGAGACATAGAGAGGCGGTGTTGCATGGCGCTGACAGGCCTTGCTATGGCATGTACTGCACAAAACGCAACTAGCGGGATTGAGTGACTACGTCTTGCATTTTCTCCACAAGTTTTGAGACTAAAGACTTGCTTGTTTTTGCAGGTTGTAGAGCTAATCAGCAGCTTCCGAACAACGTAGAGTTTGTCTAGAATTTCCTATGTTAAGGTAGTTTTTGATCGAGACATAGAGAGGCGGTGTTGCATGGCGCTGACAGGCCTTGCTATGGCATGTACTGCACAAAACGCAACTAGCGGGATTGAGTGACTACGTCTTGCATTTTCTCCACAAGTTTGAGACTAAAGACTTGCTTGTTTTTGCAGGTTGTAGAGCTAATCAGCAGCTTCCGAACAACGTAGAGTTTGTCTAGAATTTCCTATGTTAAGGTAGTTTTTGATCGAGACATAGAGAGGCGGTGTTGCATGGCGCTGACAGGCCTTGCTATGGCATGTACTGCACAAAACGCAACTAGCGGGTGTGAGTGACTACGTCTTGCATTTTCTCCACAATTCGTGAATCTAAAGACTTGCTTGTTTTTGCAGGTGGTAGTGCTAATCAGCAGCTTTCGAACAACGTAGAGTTTGTCTAGAATTTCCTATGTAAGGTAGATTTTGATCGAGACATAGAGAGGCGGTGTTGCATGGCGCTGACAGGCCTTGCTATGGCATGTACTGCACAAAACGCAACTAGCGGGATTGAGTGACTACGTCTTGCATTTTCTCAACATGTCTTGAGTCTAAAGACTTGCTTGTTTTTGCAGGTTGTAGAGCTAATCAGCAGCTTTTGAACAACGTAGAGTTTGTCTAGAATTTCCTATGTTAAGGTAGCTTTTGATCGAGACATAGAGAGGCGGTGTTGCATGGCGCTGACAGGCCTTGCTATGGCATGTACTGCACAAAACGCAACTAGCGGGATTGAGTGACTACGTCTAGCATTTTCTCCACAAGTTTTGGGTCTAAAGACTTGCTTGTTTTTGCAGGTTGTAGTGCTAATCAGCAGCTTTCGAACAACGTAGAGTTTGTCTAGAATTTCCTTGCTATGGTATGTACTGCACAAAACGCAACTAGCGGGTGTGAGTGACTACGTCTTGCATTTTCTCCACAATTCGTGAATCTAAAGACTTGCTTGTTTTTGCAGGTTGTAGTGCTAATCAGCAGCTTTCGAACAACGTAGAGTTTGTCTAGAATTTCCTATGTTAAGGTAGTTTTGATCGAGACATAGAGAGGCGGTGTTGCATGGCGCTGACAGGCCTTGCTATGGCATGTACTGCACAAAACGCAACTAGCGGGATTGAGTGACTACGTCTTGCATTTTCTCAACAAGTCTTGGGTCTAAAGACTTGCTTGTTTTTGCAGGTTGTAGAGCTAATCAGCAGCTTCGAACAACGTAGAGTTTGTCTAGAATTTCCTATGTTAAGGTAGTTTTTGATCGAGACATAGAGAGGCGGTGTTGCATGGCGCTGACAGGCCTTGCTATGGCATGTACTGCACAAAACGCAACTAGCGGGTGTGAGTGACTACGTCTTGCATTTTCTCAACAAGTCTTGGGTCTAAAGACTTGCTTGTTTTTGCAGGTTGTAGAGCTAATCAGCAGCTTTCGAACAACGTAGAGTTTGTCTAGAATTTCCTATGTTAAGGTAGTTTTTGATCGAGACATAGAGAGGCGGTGTTGCATGGCGCTGACAGGCCTTGCTATGGCATGTACTGCACTAGCGGGTGTGAGTGACTACGTCTTGCATTTTCTCAACAAGTCTTGGGTCTAAAGACTTGCTTGTTTTTGCAGGTTGTAGAGCTAATCAGCAGCTTCCGAACAACGTAGAGTTTGTCTAGAATTTCCTATGTTAAGGTAGTTTTTGATCGAGACATAGAGAGGCGGTGTTGCATGGCGCTGACAGGCCTTGCTATGGCATGTACTGCACTAGCGGGTGTGAGTGACTACGTCTTGCATTTTCTCAACAAGTCTTGAGTCTAAAGACTTGCTTGTTTTTGCAGGTTGTAGAGCTAATCAGCAGCTTCCGAACAACGTAGAGTTTGTCTAGAATTTCCTATGTTAAGGTAGTTTTTGATCGAGACATAGAGAGGCGGTGTTGCATGGCGCTGACAGGCCTTGCTATGGCATGCTGCATAGAGGGCGGTGTTGCATTTCTCCACAATTCGTGAATCTAAAGACTTGCTTGTTTTTGCAGGTTGTAGAGCTAATCAGCAGCTTTCGAACAACGTAGAGTTTGTCTAGAATTTCCTATGTTAAGGTAGCTTTTGATCGAGACATAGAGAGGCGGTGTTGCATGGCGCTGACAGGCCTTGCTATGGCATGTACTGCACAAAACGCAACTAGCGGGATTGAGTGACTACGTCTTGCATTTTCTCCACAAGTTTTGGGTCTAAAGACTTGCTTGTTTTTGCAGGTTGTAGTGCTAATCAGCAGCTTTCGAACAACGTAGAGTTTGTCCTAGAATTTCCTTGCTATGGCATGTACTGCACAAAACGCAACTAGCGGGTGTGAGTGACTACGTCTTGCATTTTCTCCACAATTCGTGAATCTAAAGACTTGCTTGTTTTTGCAGGTTGTAGTGCTAATCAGCAGCTTCCGAACAACGTAGAGTTTGTCTAGAATTTCCTATGTTAAGGTAGTTTTTGATCGAGACATAGAGAGGCGGTGTTGCATGGCGCTGACAGGCCTTGCTATGGCATGTACTGCACTAGCGGGTGTGAGTGACTACGTCTTGCATTTTCTCAACAAGTCTTGAGTCTAAAACTTGCTTGTTTTTGCAGGTTGTAGAGCTAATCAGCAGCTTCCGAACAACGTAGAGTTTGTCTAGAATTTCCTATGTTAAGGTAGTTTTTGATCGAGACATAGAGAGGCGGTGTTGCATGGCGCTGACAGGCCTTGCTATGGCATGTACTGCACAAAACGCAACTAGCGGGATTGAGTGACTACGTCTTGCATTTTCTCACAAGTCTTGGGTCTAAAGACTTGCTTGTTTTTGCAGGTTGTAGAGCTAATCAGCAGCTTTCGAACAACGTAGAGTTTGTCTAGAATTTCCTATGTTAAGGTAGCTTTTGATCGAGACATAGAGAGGCGGTGTTGCATGGCGCTGACAGGCCTTGCTATGGCATGTACTGCACAAAACGCAACTAGCGGGATTGAGTGACTACGTCTTGCATTTTCTCAACAATTCTTGGGTCTAAAGACTTGCTTGTTTTTGCAGGTTGTAGAGCTAATCAGCAGCTTTTGAACAACGTAGAGTTTGTCTAGAATTTCCTATGTTAAGGTAGCTTTTGATCGAGACATAGAGAGGCGGTGTTGCATGGCGCTGACAGGCCTTGCTATGGCATGTACTGCACAAAACGCAACTAGCGGGATTGAGTGACTACGTCTTGCATTTTCTCAACAAGTCTTGGGTCTAAAGACTTGCTTGTTTTTGCAGGTTGTAGAGCTAATCAGCAGCTTTCGAACAACGTAGAGTTTGTCTAGAATTTCCTATGTTAAGGTAGTTTTTGATCGAGACATAGAGAGGCGGTGTTGCATGGCGCTGACAGGCCTTGCTATGGCATGTACTGCACAAAACGCAACTAGCGGGTGTGAGTGACTACGTCTTGCATTTTCTCCACAATTCGTGAATCTAAAGACTTGCTTGTTTTTGCAGGTGGTAGTGCTAATCAGCAGCTTTCGAACAACGTAGAGTTTGTCTAGAATTTCCTATGTTAAGGTAGATTTTGATCGAGACATAGAGAGGCGGTGTTGCATGGCGCTGACAGGCCTTGCTATGGCATGTACTGCACAAAACGCAACTAGCGGGATTGAGTGACTACGTCTTGCATTTTCTCAACAAGTCTTGGGTCTAAAGACTTGCTTGTTTTTGCAGGTTGTAGAGCTAATCAGCAGCTTTTGAACAACGTAGAGTTTGTCTAGAATTTCCTATGTTAAGGTAGCTTTTGATCGAGACATAGAGAGGCGGTGTTGCATGGCGCTGACAGGCCTTGCTATGGCATGTACTGCACAAAACGCAACTAGCGGGATTGAGTGACTACGTCTAGCATTTTCTCCACAAGTTTTGAGACTAAAGACTTGCTTGTTTTTGCAGGTTGTAGAGCTAATCAGCAGCTTCCGAACAACGTAGAGTTTGTCTAGAATTTCCTATGTTAAGGTAGTTTTTGATCGAGACATAGAGAGGCGGTGTTGCATGGCGCTGACAGGCCTTGCTATGGCATGTACTGCACAAAACGCAACTAGCGGGTGTGAGTGACTACGTCTTGCATTTTCTCCACAATTCGTGATTCTAAAGACTTGCTTGTTTTTGCAGGTGTAGTGCTAATCAGCAGCTTTCGAACAACGTAGAGTTTGTCTAGAATTTCCTATGTAAAGGTAGATTTTGATCGAGACATAGAGAGGCGGTGTTGCATGGCGCTGACAGGCCTTGCTATGGCATGTACTGCACAAAACGCAACTAGCGGGATTGAGTGACTACGTCTTGCATTTTCTCAACAAGTCTTGGGTCTAAAGACTTGCTTGTTTTTGCAGGTTGTAGAGCTAATCAGCAGCTTTTGAACAACGTAGAGTTTGTCTAGAATTTCCTATGTTAAGGTAGTTTTGATCGAGACATAGAGAGGCGGTGTTGCATGGCGCTGACAGGCCTTGCTATGGCATGTACTGCACAAAACGCAACTAGCGGGATTGAGTGACTACGTCTTGCATTTTCTCCACAAGTTTTGGGTCTAAAGACTTGCTTGTTTTTGCAGGTTGTAGTGCTAATCAGCAGCTTTCGAACAACGTAGAGTTTGTCTAGAATTTCCTATGTTAAGGTAGCTTTTGATCGAGACATAGAGAGGCGGTGTTGCATGGCGCTGACAGGCCTTGCTATGGCATGTACTGCACAAAACGCAACTAGCGGGATTGAGTGACTACGTCTTGCATTTTCTCCACAAGTCTTGGGTCTAAAGACTTGCTTGTTTTTGCAGGTTGTAGAGCTAATCAGCAGCTTCCGAACAACGTAGAGTTTGTCTAGAATTTCCTATGTTAAGGTAGTTTTTGATCGAGACATAGAGAGGCGGTGTTGCATGGCGCTGACAGGCCTTGCTATGGCATGTACTGCACAAAACGCAACTAGCGGGATTGAGTGACTACGTCTTGCATTTTCTCCACAATTCGTGAATCTAAAGACTTGCTTGTTTTTGCAGGTGGTAGTGCTAATCAGCAGCTTTCGAACAACGTAGAGTTTGTCTAGAATTTCCTATGTAAAGGTAGATTTTGATCGAGACATAGAGAGGCGGTGTTGCATGGCGCTGACAGGCCTTGCTATGGCATGTACTGCACAAAACGCAACTAGCGGGATTGAGTGACTACGTCTTGCATTTTCTCAACAAGTCTTGAGTCTAAAGACTTGCTTGTTTTTGCAGGTTGTAGAGCTAATCAGCAGCTTTTGAACAACGTAGAGTTTGTCTAGAATTTCCTATGTTAAGGTAGTTTTGATCGAGACATAGAGAGGCGGTGTTGCATGGCGCTGACAGGCCTTGCTATGGCATGTACTGCACAAAACGCAACTAGCGGGATTGAGTGACTACGTCTTGCATTTTCTCCACAAGTTTTGAGTCTAAAGACTTGCTTGTTTTTGCAGGTTGTAGAGCTAATCAGCAGCTTCCGAACAACGTAGAGTTTGTCTAGAATTTCCTATGTTAAGGTAGTTTTTGATCGAGACATAGAGAGGCGGTGTTGCATGGCGCTGACAGGCCTTGCTATGGCATGTACTGCACAAAACGCAACTAGCGGGATTGAGTGACTACGTCTTGCATTTTCTCCACAAGTTTTGAGACTAAAGACTTGCTTGTTTTTGCAGGTTGTAGAGCTAATCAGCAGCTTCCGAACAACGTAGAGTTTGTCTAGAATTTCCTATGTTAAGGTAGTTTTTGATCGAGACATAGAGAGGCGGTGTTGCATGGCGCTGACAGGCCTTGCTATGGCATGTACTGCACAAAACGCAACTAGCGGGTGTGAGTGACTACGTCTTGCATTTTCTCCACAATTCGTGAATCTAAAGACTTGCTTGTTTTTGCAGGTTGTAGTGCTAATCAGCAGCTTTCGAACAACGTAGAGTTTGTCTAGAATTTCCTATGTAAAGGTAGATTTTGATCGAGACATAGAGAGGCGGTGTTGCATGGCGCTGACAGGCCTTGCTATGGCATGTACTGCACAAAACGCAACTAGCGGGATTGAGTGACTACGTCTTGCATTTTCTCAACAAGTCTTGGGTCTAAAGACTTGCTTGTTTTTGCAGGTTGTAGAGCTAATCAGCAGCTTTCGAACAACGTAGAGTTTGTCTAGAATTTCCTATGTTAAGGTAGCTTTTGATCGAGACATAGAGAGGCGGTGTTGCATGGCGCTGACAGGCCTTGCTATGGCATGTACTGCACAAAACGCAACTAGCGGGATTGAGTGACTACGTCTAGCATTTTCTCCACAAGTTTTGAGACTAAAGACTTGCTTGTTTTTGCAGGTTGTAGAGCTAATCAGCAGCTTCCGAACAACGTAGAGTTTGTCTAGAATTTCCTATGTTAAGGTAGTTTTTGATCGAGACATAGAGAGGCGGTGTTGCATGGCGCTGACAGGCCTTGCTATGGCATGTACTGCACAAAACGCAACTAGCGGGTGTGAGTGACTACGTCTTGCATTTTCTCCACAATTCGTGAATCTAAAGACTTGCTTGTTTTTGCAGGTGTAGTGCTAATCAGCAGCTTTCGAACAACGTAGAGTTTGTCTAGAAGTTCCTATGTAAAGGTAGATTTTGATCGAGACATAGAGAGGCGGTGTTGCATGGCGCTGACAGGCCTTGCTATGGCATGTACTGCACAAAACGCAACAAGCGGGATTGAGTGACTACGTCTTGCATTTTCTCAACAAGTCTTGGGTCTAAAGACTTGCTTGTTTTTGCAGGTTGTAGAGCTAATCAGCAGCTTTTGAACAACGTAGAGTTTGTCTAGAATTTCCTATGTTAAGGTAGCTTTTGATCGAGACATAGAGAGGCGGTGTTGCATGGCGCTGACAGGCCTTGCTATGGCATGTACTGCACAAAACGCAACTAGCGGGATTGAGTGACTACGTCTAGCATTTTCTCCACAAGTTT
Source organism: Patiria miniata (assembly GCF_015706575.1). NCBI lineage: Eukaryota > Metazoa > Echinodermata > Asteroidea > Valvatida > Asterinidae > Patiria > Patiria miniata. The sequence goes on from NW_024037051.1 coordinate 17,826,384, forward strand.
TGAGACTAAAGACTTGCTTGTTTTTGCAGGTTGTAGAGCTAATCAGCAGCTTCCGAACAACGTAGAGTTTGTCTAGAATTTCCTATGTTAAGGTAGTTTTTGATCGAGACATAGAGAGGCGGTGTTGCATGGCGCTGACAGGCCTTGCTATGGCATGTACTGCACAAAACGCAACTAGCGGGTGTGAGTGACTACGTCTTGCATTTTCTCCACAATTCGTGAATCTAAAGACTTGCTTGTTTTTGCAGGTGGTAGTGCTAATCAGCAGCTTTCGAACAACGTAGAGTTTGTCTAGAATTTCCTATGTAAAGGTAGATTTTGATCGAGACATAGAGAGGCGGTGTTGCATGGCGCTGACAGGCCTTGCTATGGCATGTACTGCACAAAACGCAACAGCGGGATTGAGTGACTACGTCTTGCATTTTCTCAACAAGTCTTGGGTCTAAAGACTTGCTTGTTTTTGCAGGTTGTAGAGCTAATCAGCAGCTTTTGAACAACGTAGAGTTTGTCTAGAATTTCCTATGTTAAGGTAGCTTTTGATCGAGACATAGAGAGGCGGTGTTGCATGGCGCTGACAGGCCTTGCTATGGCATGTACTGCACAAAACGCAACTAGCGGGATTGAGTGACTACGTCTAGCATTTTCTCCACAAGTTTTGGGTCTAAAGACTTGCTTGTTTTTGCAGGTTGTAGAGCTAATCAGCAGCTTTCGAACAACGTAGAGTTTGTCTAGAATTTCCTATGTTAAGGTAGTTTTTGATCGAGACATAGAGAGGCGGTGTTGCATGGCGCTGACAGGCCTTGCTATGGCATGTACTGCACAAAACGCAACTAGCGGGATTGAGTGACTACGTCTTGCATTTTCTCCACAAGTCTTGGGTCTAAAGACTTGCTTGTTTTTGCAGGTTGTAGAGCTAATCAGCAGCTTCCGAACAACGTAGAGTTTGTCTAGAATTTCCTATGTTAAGGTAGTTTTTGATCGAGACATAGAGAGGCGGTGTTGCATGGCGCTGACAGGCCTTGCTATGGCATGTACTGCACAAAACGCAACTAGCGGGATTGAGTGACTACGTCTTGCATTTTCTCCACAATTCGTGAATCTAAAGACTTGCTTGTTTTTGCAGGTTGTAGTGCTAATCAGCAGCTTTCGAACAACGTAGAGTTTGTCTAGAATTTCCTATGTTAAGGTAGATTTTTGATCGAGACATAGAGAGGCGGTGTTGCATGGCGCTGACAGGCCTTGCTATGGCATGTACTGCACAAAACGCAACTAGCGGGATTGAGTGACTACGTCTTGCATTTTCTCACAAGTCTTGAGTCTAAAGACTTGCTTGTTTTTGCAGGTTGTAGAGCTAATCAGCAGCTTTTGAACAACGTAGAGTTTGTCTAGAATTTCCTATGTTAAGGTAGCTTTTGATCGAGACATAGAGAGGCGGTGTTGCATGGCGCTGACAGGCCTTGCTATGGCATGTACTGCACAAAACGCAACTAGCGGGATTGAGTGACTACGTCTTAGCATTTTCTCCACAAGTTTGAGTCTAAAGACTTGCTTGTTTTTGCAGGTTGTAGAGCTAATCAGCAGCTTCCGAACAACGTAGAGTTTGTCTAGAATTTCCTATGTTAAGGTAGTTTTTGATCGAGACATAGAGAGGCGGTGTTGCATGGCGCTGACAGGCCTTGCTATGGCATGTACTGCACAAAACGCAACTAGCGGGATTGAGTGACTACGTCTGCATTTTCTCCACAAGTTTTGAGTCTAAAGACTTGCTTGTTTTTGCAGGTTGTAGAGCTAATCAGCAGCTTCCGAACAACGTAGAGTTTGTCTAGAATTTCCTATGTTAAGGTAGTTTTTGATCGAGACATAGAGAGGCGGTGTTGCATGGCGCTGACAGGCCTTGCTATGGCATGTACTGCACAAAACGCAACTAGCGGGTGTGAGTGACTACGTCTTGCATTTTCTCCACAATTCGTGAATCTAAAGACTTGCTTGTTTTTGCAGGTGGTAGTGCTAATCAGCAGCTTTCGAACAACGTAGAGTTTGTCTAGAATTTCCTATGTTAAGGTAGATTTTGATCGAGACATAGAGAGGCGGTGTTGCATGGCGCTGACAGGCCTTGCTATGGCATGTACTGCACAAAACGCAACTAGCGGGATTGAGTGACTACGTCTTGCATTTTCTCAACAAGTCTTGGGTCTAAAGACTTGCTTGTTTTTGCAGGTTGTAGAGCTAATCAGCAGCTTTGAACAACGTAGAGTTTGTCTAGAATTTCCTATGTTAAGGTAGCTTTTGATCGAGACATAGAGAGGCGGTGTTGCATGGCGCTGACAGGCCTTGCTATGGCATGTACTGCACAAAACGCAACTAGCGGGATTGAGTGACTACGTCTAGCATTTTCTCCACAAGTTTTGAGACTAAAGACTTGCTTGTTTTTGCAGGTTGTAGAGCTAATCAGCAGCTTCCGAACAACGTAGAGTTTGTCTAGAATTTCCTATGTTAAGGTAGTTTTTGATCGAGACATAGAGAGGCGGTGTTGCATGGCGCTGACAGGCCTTGCTATGGCATGTACTGCACAAAACGCAACTAGCGGGTGTGAGTGACTACGTCTTGCATTTTCTCCACAATTCGTGAATCTAAAGACTTGCTTGTTTTTGCAGGTTGTAGTGCTAATCAGCAGCTTTCGAACAACGTAGAGTTTGTCTAGAATTTCCTATGTTAAGGTAGTTTTTGATCGAGACATAGAGAGGCGGTGTTGCATGGCGCTGACAGGCCTTGCTATGGCATGTACTGCACAAAACGCAACTAGCGGGATTGAGTGACTACGTCTTGCATTTTCTCACAAGTCTTGGGTCTAAAGACTTGCTTGTTTTTGCAGGTTGTAGAGCTAATCAGCAGCTTTTGAACAACGTAGAGTTTGTCTAGAATTTCCTATGTTAAGGTAGCTTTTGATCGAGACATAGAGAGGCGGTGTTGCATGGCGCTGACAGGCCTTGCTATGGCATGTACTGCACAAAACGCAACTAGCGGGATTGAGTGACTACGTCTAGCATTTTCTCCACAAGTTTTGAGTCTAAAGACTTGCTTGTTTTTGCAGGTTGTAGAGCTAATCAGCAGCTTCCGAACAACGTAGAGTTTGTCTAGAATTTCCTATGTTAAGGTAGTTTTTGATCGAGACATAGAGAGGCGGTGTTGCATGGCGCTGACAGGCCTTGCTATGGCATGTACTGCACAAAACGCAACTAGCGGGTGTGAGTGACTACGTCTTGCATTTTCTCCACAATTCTTGAATCTAAAGACTTGCTTGTTTTTGCAGGTTGTAGAGCTAATCAGCAGCTTTCGAACAACGTAGAGTTTGTCTAGAATTTCCTATGTTAAGGTAGTTTTTGATCGAGACATAGAGAGGCGGTGTTGCATGGCGCTGACAGGCCTTGCTATGGCATGTACTGCACAAAGCAACTAGCGGGATTGAGTGACTACGTCTTGCATTTTCTCAACAAGTCTGGGTCTAAAGACTTGCTTGTTTTTGCAGGTTGTAGAGCTAATCAGCAGCTTTCGAACAACGTAGAGTTTGTCTAGAATTTCCTATGTTAAGGTACTTTTGATCGAGACATAGAGAGGCGGTGTTGCATGGCGCTGAC